>NC_085862.1:49467679-49550179 GCF_034702125.1 Engraulis encrasicolus | reverse complement strand
AAATGCGCTACGCCCTATTTAACACCTGCTCACAAGGGATCTGCATGACTGCTGTGTAATCTGGTTATTGCGAGTTTATTCACAGATCACACCATTTACACTCCCCATGTGACAAAGGTCTCCTACAAGGCTCAACTAATTCCTTGAAAATAAATAGCAGACCATGTGACAGATAGAAGAAGACACACCAGAGAAGGCTGATGTGGCTATCGGAGAAACCGCCACTCTGGTTCCATCTTTTAAATCAAGGAACAGATATTTCACACCTATAGCTTTAGTCAAATAACTGACACTCCACAATAGTCATGCACATGGAAGAGGTGTCGTCATTCATTGCCAGGTTCAGAGAATAAACAACCTGCCAAATTTCCTTGTAACACTGAACAGCTGAGTACATAGAATTATGTCCAGCCCTGAACGAGTACTCAGTACTCAGAGTACTCAACTGAACAAATCCAGAGTACTCAATTGATTCAGAGTACTCGACTCAACTGACTCAGAGCTCAACAGATTCTGAAAATGTCCATATTTCCAGAAGCTAGGGATTGACACCTCTGTATGCAATATTAGCAATGTGAAGTCGGGCTAAGTGGCTCTGAAGGCCTGACTTACATTGTACTGGCGAAGGCAGTATCTCAGCTTCTTCAGAGCAGCGGCGCGGTCCTCACCCCACACCACCAGCTTGGCAATCATGGGGTCGTAGTGTACCGACACCTCGTCACCTGATGTTCACACACAGACACAGAAAAACACAGGAGAACTTCAGCATGGCTGTATGAGGGTGTGTAATAACACAGTACATTCATTAGTCATGAAAGGCGGTAATGTACAGTATGTTTCTCAAATTTCAATTTGCTTTCGACATTGCAAAACAAACTTCCCTGTTTTGGCAAGGTCTCATTATCGACATAAGTGGTCTCATCCCATCCCCACCCATCTCTAGAATTAGGCATCATATACTGTATAGCCCTGCGAGACTGTGCACACCTTGGCGTACTCCGGTCTCGATGCGGGTGACGTCATCCCCCTGTGGGGTGGACAGGTGCAGCAGAGGGCCGGCTCCGGGCAGGAAGTCGTTGTTGGGGTCCTCAGCGTAGATACGCGCCTCAAACGAGTGGCCCCTCAACTCAATCTCCTCCTGACTCAACGGCAGGGGCTCTCCAGCTGCGACCTGTGAGAGAGAGAGATGGTAATATAATTTGTTCCGAAAGGTAAAATGTGAGGTACAATAAGTAAAGCCTTCCCCTAAGCAACTCAAAAGTAACACAGAAAGAACACAAATTCCAACATGGTCAGACAACTCCCTCTAGAGGACATAAACGCCTCACTACAACAACATAATACACTTGGCAACACTGCTACAGGATGTGGACTCAACTTCCCATTCAGAACACTTAACAGAATCACAAAACACTTATAACTTAATTGCATCTTTCTGGACGTTATGAAGGTCTGTTCTTGCCCTAGACAAGGTCTCAAGAGTCAAATTAGGTAGTAAAAGAGTGCACGCTCAAATATAATTATTATGAGGATTTACATGACAAACGTTTCAGCTAAAGCCAGGTGCCGATAATGAGTTAGGTTGAAACAGATTCCCAAATACATCACCACAGCATTTCGTATTTGAATTCATACTCAAATAACCAGGTTTCATGCACCAAAGGCATGTACTCAACTGCGGTTCGTGGTCTTCCTCAGAAAAAAAAGAGTCTCATCCTCCTCTTGTGATTACTGTTATTACAACTATGACTCTGGTCATTACCCTGAGCTGCCACTCCACCAGGTCGGTGCCGGTGATCATCTCCGAGACGGGGTGTTCCACCTGCAGGCGAGTGTTCATCTCCATGAAGTAGAAGTTATGCTGAGCATCCATGATGAACTCCACTGTGCCTACACACACACACACACACACATACATACACACACACACACACGAAAAATAAGATCACTCATGGAGGGAGAACTGCCACCACCCCAGCACAGATCAGCAACAAAATCAGCTTGTGCCACTACCAACATGCTGGCAAAAATCCAGACGACGAGGAGTTTTTGTGGACTGACAAATCAAGTGTAGTTTGAGCAAAACAACTGCATACGTGCAAACAAGGGGCACTAGCTCACCTGCTCCCACGTAATTGACGGCCTTGGCTGCTCGCACCGCTGCCTCCCCCAGCTTCTTTCGCACTTCAGCACTAATGCCAGGCTGTGGTAGCATGGGCACACAAACAAACACACACGCACACACACATTAAAAAAACACGTCAGCAAAACAGGCAAGGGCTATGGTAACACAGGAAACAAGTTCAAACAGCTAGCCTGTTTTCTTAAACAAAAAATATGCCACCAATAGAAGTATCGTACAGTCTCGTTTTGAAGTATTCATTTCACGAGACATCACTAGGACAGGTCAGCCTGTCTCAAGGCCAATTGGAGTGTCACTCCAAAAACAAAGGTACAAAAAAAGATATATTTTTTTTTCCCTGCATTCCTCACCTACTCGGCTTGGAAATTAGCTCAATGTTTTGCATCATGGAGCTTCCACGTCACAACGGTCTTGAAAAGGTTTGACTCATAAAGAATCTGACATGGTACGTCTCCACTTCACATATTTTATCATGCCAAAGTTTCTTTACATAGGTGACATTATTAGGTGTCGTATAATCCCAGATGCCTATTATGCTCCTATATTATGCACATTGTTGCATGCATAAGGTGTCCGGTAGTACATATTTGTCTCAATTAAACAGCATGTGTCTAGGACAGCTTCTCTTTTTGTGTGGCACGACGCTTGTCATTGGCACTTTAACCCATTTTAGCCTAAGCCCTTTTTGGGAAAAGGTGCCTTCTCCCTATTAAAACCTAAATATCTCAGCCTCCGAAGCACATAAAAACATCAAATAAGTTGCATTTAAAAGCTAGAAACTTCATTTTGCACTAGAATTTGTTTTTTCTGCTCTAACTTACCCACATATGTAATAAAACAGCTCAAATCTCAAGAACCTGAATGCAGCGTATATGTCGCTCCAGGACACAATGGATTAAATCAGCATCCATAATATATCCTACCCCTGGAGCCTCCTCTATGATCTTCTGATGCCTCCTCTGGACACTACAGTCCCTCTCAAACAGGTAGACAGCGTTGCCATGCTGGTCTCCAAACACCTGCACCTCCACGTGCCTGAGGGAGGTGGACAACGGAGAGGATGATGTCAGAGAAAACAAATGGATAAACAAGTAAACAAAAAGGCAACAGGCAATATTATTTCAGGATCATGCTACATAAATATAACAATTCCAGCTGTTCTTACAACAGCACTTTAACATCAGATTCACCCATACGGTACCTGGGGTTCTCAACAAACTTCTCCACGAGCATGACGTCATCGTTAAAGGACTTGCGGGCCTCCCTGCGGGCAGACTCCAGCTGGTCATGGAACTCAGCCTCAGACATTGCAATTCGCATTCCCTGCACAACACACACACACACACACACACACACACACACACACACACACACACACACACACACACACACACACACACACACACACACACACACACACACACACACACACACACACACACACACACACACACACTTCACCTCTTGTTGCATCTGTGCAGTCTCAGTGCACCACTACCTGATCCACTGATGCCTTGCTAAATCTGTTGATTGATTGTTGACCTGTGACATACCCAATGTACTTTGCCATGTATTGGAGGAAAATGTTTAAGGTAAATTTATCTTGGGTTCTTTGACGAGTTACTTGTATCAAAATTTCATGTCTCATGCTCCATTTTCTGAAAAAAAAATCCCCATGGGGACTTTGAAGTTACTATTCTCCTGCTACTACTTCTACTGAGCCAGGTGTAAAAATCATGGAGATTGAATGTAATCCTTCATTTGCTTACTTTCCCTCCACCTCCACGAACAGCCTTGATCATTACAGGATACCCGATCTTGGCAGCCTCCGCTTGAAGTGTCTCGTCTGATTGGTCCTCTCCATGGTAACCACCGATGATGGGCACACCCGCAGCTGACATGATGTGCTTGGATGTGCTGTCAGGGAGTAATAAAAACTGAATGCCCAGCATTTCCCTCTTCAACACCACTCATATTAAATACAAGAAATAAAACTGGTGTTTTCACAACATGTCATCATCCTGATACCTTTTGATGCCCATGTCTCGAATAGCTGATGAGGGAGGCCCGATGAATATGATACCCTCCTCTTTGCACTGTTCAGCAAACTCTGTGTTCTCCGATAGGAAGCCATACCCAGGATGGACAGCCTGCATAGAACAAATATCTTTTAGTAGCTGAATGACTGGAAAAGGCTTTAGCCTAATATTTATTTAACAAGACACAAACAACTGCAGTTTTCAGATGACAATACCTGGGCTCCAGATTTTTTAGCAACATCCAGAACTTTGTCCATGCGCAGGTAACTTTGTTGGGAAGGTGGTGGGCCGATGTTATATGCTTCATCTGCCTGCAATTTCACAAACAAATGCAAAAAATCTTTCTGGTCATCTCATACAAAGAAATGTCAAGTTCTTCAACAGAGTGCATCAGGTTTACAGACCACCAAAATTATGAGATCCAATACAAATACTGCAAGGGGGTTCAAGAAGTCTTTTTGTTTTGTTTTCATTTACCAGGTTGTTACTTTCAGTGTTGCAAATAGGATGCACTACTTCAAAACTTCTTTTTTTCTGGAGGAAAAAGTCCACAAGTGCAGCAATTTCTAAAATATCCTGTTCAATGGAATGTTTCTCATTTGCACAAGTCGAATCTCGTAACGTGGACAGTGTAATGTGTTGCATGACTTTGAACTTTCAATCCCCTCACCATTGCCACATGCATTGCATGCCTGTCCGCATCGCTGTACACCGCCACGGAGCGTACTCCCATCTTCCGTGCAGTGCGCATCACCCGGCAAGCTATCTCTCCTCTGTTGGCAATGAGGACCTTTTCTATCCTCGCTGACAAGGACAGGGAAAACGACACAAGTCACTTGTGCTGTACATCACATTAAGACGAGGCTTGTTGCTAATTCTCGTCACCAAAGTTTTATTTTGTTTTGACTATATTCCACTCACCCACTGATGCACAACGCACCGAGCCTGGACTCCATAGCACTTTCCTGAAATATATGTCAGGAAGGTTACTGAGTGCATGACCTACAGACCCAGCCCAAACACAGTAGCCTAGGTTTCCATTCCAGTAAACACTTGTCCTTACTTCATGTGTCTCAGCTGTTAGCAAACGCGATAACATCCCGAGTGGTATTTTTAGCCATCAGGCCACCAACAAGGGAAATTCACAGCTTTCGTCACATTAAAGCGAATGTGTTTTCCTCTCAAAAAACAGAGCCAAAGTAAGCAATGAAGGAGGCCATGCCAAGTTAGCCTACAAGCTACCAGCCTAGCAGGCAAATGTGAGTAAACGTTATGGTTAACTTGTGGTGTGTAAAAGAGAACGAACAAACAAAACCCTGCATCATTATTCATTACGTGAAATGGGACTGGATATAAACACAATATGTGCTCGAAAAGTGTGGTCAGTTTTGATGGCCAAGGTGTTTCTAGCTAGCCTATGCTAACAAAAATGTTAGTCAAGGAAAGACTGACTTAGTTAATGCATACTTAAGTCAGTGCAAAAACACATTTCGTTGTGTGACATATAATCGTAAAAAACACAGATAAACAAGCACATTCTCGTGTAAATATTAAACTTACTGTGAAAACACTCTCAGACCCCTGTGAGGATGTACTTTCAAGAAGACAGCAGCCATATTTACTGACAGGCTAGCTGCAAGGGATGCAACTCAAAATAACCAAATCTGAGTTACAGCAATGAAGTTTACACAGATGAATTATTCCTCCATAGTTAAATTGTCAAGAATACGAGGATATGGACAACACCGTCTGTGGAATTAACGACACGGAGGTGGACAAATGAAAAATAGTCGGATTTGACCCTTGTGTGTACCCGTAGATGGATTGGCCAATAGCAATTCATTATCAGTAGTAGGTGGGGCAGAGGATAGGACTTCAGATTTCATTCATTCAGACAAACATTGAAACCAAAGTTATTACTCTTTCTGTCTGAACAGTTACTTGTAACAACTTAACAAAAATCAACTCAATTTATTGAACCTCTTTGCCTTTATACAATGCAAGACTGTGCTATACAGAAAGTCTGTGCCACTCCACCACAACATTGATTGTTTGATTGACAGATTGTTTATAGGCTATATAATATCTTTATTTCAGCATGCAGCACAGTGTGATATGCTTACTACATTCTGGTGTATTGTTTAAAAATATATGTCTCAAACATTTCCATGATAACAAAAATGTGTTACAGGGAAATGTAGTGCTTGACAGTTGTACAAAAAATACAGTATAAAACTTCTCCTTGGAGTGTTGCTGCATTGTCAAAGCAATATTGATATAACAGTTTTTACAGATGAAAATATTTTAAATGCTAAACATACAGATTGGGTTATACACACCAGGATCACATTGTATCTTCAAATAGGCTATTTAGTCTACCTCAATTGAACATGTAATAAAAGCTCATCCCTTTATATTTACAGCAATCAAGCAATGACTATGAAAGCAAGTGTTCATTAACTTGGTTCTCGCCAGATGGATGTAGTTTTGCAAGTCAGGTTAGATGTCCACAAAGGGTCATTTTCATTGTCAAACATACAGTAGTCTACGTTATAAGCCTCATGGATATGCAGGATATATAATATTTCTAATATATATTTTTTTGCTCGCCCTATACATTCCAGTGTAACAATGAAGACTATGCATATTAAAAGATTAGGCTTTCATTAACATTCAAGTTTTTTCTACTTATTCAGTACAAATTTGGACACAAAATAAAACAAAGAAACAAAATTTATGACAGACGTTCATAATCTCGGTTGCGATACTCTCGTATAACCAAGTATGACACTAAGGCAATGAGGAAGACTCCCACTGCAATGGCCCCAAGAATTATAGGGATGACCCGCTTGATGTAGTCCGGCCAGCATTCAAAGTCTGCAATCAAAAAAAAACTTTGGATTACAACATATATGGGCCCTCAACATTATCTGAGCCCATGCACAGACATTAAAGAGGTTACATGACACAATAAGTCAATTTTTAAGGTAATCTACAATAAGTTAGCAATTGTGTTGGTTTGGTAGTGGTAGAACATTTTCCTCATACCTTTTCCAAACTGTCCCTTTGCCAAGTCGAAGGGTTGAAACTGAGATGCCATAACTTTGAGCCTCAGTTCTGAGGACATCTTCACAACTAGATCAGATTTGCATTTGAAACTGAGTCCTGTGGTGGTCTTGAACTGTTTCTCTTCTTCCACTACTCCGGAGTACCTGTAGACCTTATCTGCAATAAAAGAGTAACCGCTTACCTACTATACATACATACATACATACAGGGTGCGATTTGTCGGGAAACCAGAAGGGGGGATATGTTTCAGATTTTAAGCAATATCAATGGAATTACATTAAACTGTGTTAATTACATTACATTAAACTGTGATAATTATGTAGAAAAAGTGGTGATATCAAAACCAGAAGGGGGGACAATCCCCCTGATCCCCCCCTACAAATTGCTGTCTGCATACATACATACATACAGCGATGTCAGTGTACATTCTGTACTGTATCAGGTCATGTCTTGCTTTGCATACTTACTTTTGCATTTCTTACACTTCAACTCTGGCTCTAGTTGAGCTCTCATCCTACGAGTGTAGTACTCCTTACCGTCCTGCAGAAACAGTGTAGTACAAAAGTCAATCACTAATTTCTAGGTGACATTAGCCACAACAGCATTATTAATAGTAGCAATATTGTAGTTGTACTGTGTACATACATAAATTGTACATATCCATAATGCAAAGGTGCCAGACTTTAAATACGAAGTTATTAGCAAAATAGAATAACACACACTCTTCATACAAACACTCGTTAGCTCCCTTGATGATATATATGTTATTTTAGTTCCCCAAATCACTTAGACATTTCAATAACATTTCTTAAGTTGATGAAGAGCAAAGGTTTGAAACTTCATCATGGTTTTGAAATCTCAATGAAAAAGTGAAGTGAAGGTAGAGTAGAGTAGGGTAGAATAGAGTAGAGAACAGTTGAGTATCATTTATTGATCCCAGGGGAAATTACAGTGTCAAGTAGCATGTATACATAAATACAGAAGACATTACACACATAATTACACATATTAACCATATATAGCTCACTCTTACATGCATTCAGCCCAAGGCAGGTCTCGCTCGCTCGCTCGCTCACTCACTCACTCACTCACTCACTCACTCACTCACTCACACTCTCTCACACACACAAAGTTATAAAGTGTCCAAAGAAAAGTGTGAACGCCCAATTGGGAAATGCCTACTCCCATAGTCATTGTGACACAGCACTCCACAGCACACAAGTGCACACTGCACATAATGAAATGGCATTTATGCCTCACCCATGCAAGGGGGCAGCCCCCAATGACGCCTGAAAGGGAACAGTGCGGTGGGGCGGTACAATTCCTTGACTGAGGTACCCTGAGCATGGTACCATCCCGCAGCGCTGCTCCCTTTCGGGCGCCAATGGAAGTAGGAGTTTCCCAGTTGGGCTTTCACTTCATTTTACTTTTCATTTTCACTTCACTTAAAAAAACTGCCAAAATTCCTAACCACGATTTTTCTTTTCCACTTTACAACTGGACAGTTTTTTGAAACTGCTCAAGAACAGTGAGCCGCATGTACCTTGACAAAATTGAACTCGACATTCCCGCCTTCAAACTCCAAGGACAGAACTGCTGTCCTATTCCCACAGTATCCAGTGGGCCGTGTTCCACGGGGGTCTATGTTGAAATAGTAGAATTTCTGGAAGGTCACATACACAGAGTAAATAAATGTGAATGTCAATTCAGTGTAATTCATGTACCAAACAGTATGAACCAACATAACAGTGATGCAGAAAAAAACCCAACATATTTTTTACATAATGTAAATTAAAAGTAGCACATGACTCATTTTAAAGTCAGTTTCTGTATTATTCATTTTTTTCTGACAGTCTGCCATGTGACTGTTTCTCAAAAACGACCGTTATCTGCCTCGTTAACAGGTCGGGTGAGAAAACCACTGAACTGCTGAAGCTGACTGTTTAAAGTGCTGAGAAAGTAACGGCCCTCATGCTGAGTGATACCTTGTCAATGGTGAGCATGTATTGCACTCCCATATTAGCTTTCATGCACACTTGGCCATTGGGGTTCGTCAGATAGTAGTTGCCAATAGGCGGGCGGGATGGATTGGGCTGCAGAGAGGGCTTCTTGGCCAGGTTGCCATTTAGCTGGCTTTGAGATGGGGGGTCGTTGAGGGTCTCGTCTGCATCTAGTGTGCGGTCTGCCTCAGATGTTTCAATGTGGCTTCCTGTTTGAGCAGAGTCTGAGAGCAAGGTGAGAATGGGTGGAGAAAAACAACACAATGCTTACAGTTCAAAAGCATTCAAATACAAAATGAATGACAAGAGAAAAGTACATCAAAAAAGTAACTTGTACACATTTATTAGTCAAAGTGGGTGTGGGGGGGTTAGCTGGTATCACATCAGACATGCAGGCAGCTATGATTGGAAAGGCCACGTTGTGCAGTTACATAAGAAATACATTACGGACCCCCGCAAAGTTAACCGCTTTTTTGTTTAATGTAACTTTAGAAATGACAATTCCAATATCTAGTCACAATGGTAAATAGTAAGTAGCTTGTCAAGGTGGCTGGCTTTATCTATAAAGTGCTGATGGAAACCCTGGCAACCGTCTTATGACAAGTTTGAGTTTCCTTAAAAAGACACTGCCCCTGTTATAAATGAGCTGTTACCAGAATGGCAATGACCAAGTAGTGATATTACTATAGGCCCTGTGCACTGTCATAGTGGTGTAGTTCAGTGGCTATTACAAGGTCCCAGTGGCGGGACGGTGCCTGGTAAGGGGCTACACATTAAGCTGCTGCCATTCTCTCAATTGATCGTATCAGTTATTCAATCAGAACTGTTGTGGTTTGTGGTTACAATAACACACATTTACTTTTTAATATTTATCAAATGTTGTACTTACCACTAAGAAGAAAAAAGGATAGCAGGAGAAGCCATTTCATAAGCTTGGAGAGTTCTCTTGACCCGTCTGTCATGGCGGTCTGGCTTACTGAAGTGTATGGTCAGCTCATTAGATGTGTTTGAGCTGCTCTTAAAAACTTCAAAACTTGAGAAACGCACACACACACACACACACACACACACACACACACACACACACACACACACACACACACACACACACACACACACACACACACACACACACACACACACACACTTGTGGGGCTGGGAGGAGCAATTTTGTGATGTAGTCAGCTATTGTACTTTTTTTTTCACAGGAAGTGGTTAGGCCCTTGTCAAATGCTTGTCTTCAGTTATCTGTCACTTGTTGTGTTTAGAGGTGAGGCTGAGCATGTCTTCAGTGAGTGAGTCTTTCATTGACCAAACATTCCATTGTAAATTAATAGATGCATTTTAGATCATTTGATGGGTTGGTTTTCAATTTGGAAGAGTTGTGATTTAGTCACAGATAATACATGTTGGTGGCAGTAAAAAAGGTAAATTTTGGTCATGGAAATTAATTACATCATAAAGTATTCATCATATAACGTGCTGTGCCCAGATGTACTTACAACCAGGGCTCTAAATTAACACCAGACAACCAGCCAAATGCTGGTGAAAATTCAATTTGGCTGGTAGAAAAGAAAGCCTACTAGCTACTCTGACTGGTAGTGAGTGTACTTTATGTTGGCTTGTACGATTTACATCTACTAGTCAAATTTGGCTTGTGATGAAACAAAAAGTTAATTTATAGCCCTGCTTACAGCGTAATGGGACAATATGTCCCCATTTCTCAATGGACAAATAAAACAATGTTGGCACCTTGTACCATGCATGCACACAGATGAAGTGAGGCATGTAAATGCTTCATAGAAACTGGGAAAAACAAGTTAATTGATATAAATCCCAAGGGAAGGAGGAAATCAAACCAAACACAGTAGGTGGACGTGTGGGAACACGCTGGGTCAAAGGTAAAGAAGTGCAAAGTATTCTCTTAAGCACACACAGAGCCAGAGTTGGCCAATGCCATTAGGCATGATATGCCACACTGCAAAACATTCAGGGTCCTACACCACCGTTTTACTCTAACTTGTATTTGTGCCGTTGATTTTTTTTCTTTTTTTAAGATTTAACGGGCTTTTATGCCTTCAATGGCTAGGACAGTGTGAGATGGTGACAGAAAGTGAGTGGGGATAGAGAGATGGGGGGAGTATCAGGAAATTACCTCGGGCTGGAATCAGACCTGGGCCCCCACCATAGCATTATGGTGCCTTATCCTTTTGAGGCACAGGAAAGGCCAAAAACAAAGCATTTGAGAATGTTTTTGTTGTTACAAAGTGTCATTGCTTTCCTGTTGTGGTACATTCAAATGGCAGCCACACAGTATGACATGCAGTTGTTCGTGTTGAACAGTTTGCGGAAACATTGAGAAAAAAATTGGGACAAGATTAGGTTTTTTCGCTTTGTGTGTTGTGTGATGAACACGATGGATATTTACTCGCTGTGGTTGCTGTTTCTTCACTTCAACCCTCTGAGGTTGCATTATTGATTTTGAAACTATCTGACTGAAGAGAGTAGCCTGGATTGGTAAACATTTGCTCTCGTGGTAGACTAGCTGAGGCCCGGGGCCTGCTCTTTTTTTGTGCTATGGATGTGATGTGGAGCTAGTTGTGTGTCATTTTATTTGCACAAGCAGGGGTGAGGGGTGTCTGCCGAATCTTCTGGTATATATTAACAGTCAATCATTACAGAAGTCCAAAGGGGTCAGCAGCACTGAAAAATCCCTGTTGATCCCGTTTCCATTTTTCCTCTCTTTTCGGGCCAGTGGATACATGTTCTTGCTGTGATGGTGGGACCCAGGCTGTCCGTGCTCGCCGCCTGCTTCACATGCCTGCTTTGGGCGTCTGGACTAGGGCAGGAGGTACCGCAGGACACCCCAGTGCCCTGTGATGACAAAGGCATTGACACAGCGGTGGACGCTGCTCTGTTGAAACTCAATGAGATGCTGAAATCTGGAAATATCTATGCTCTTTACCAAATCCATGAGGTCAAGAAGGTAGGGTGCATTATTCTGTTTGGCCCATTTAATCATCTGTTCAAATCACATGTACACACCATTACGCACAGTGTTATAACAAACTAATTGGTTTTAAATTGAATATTATTGCCATAATTGGCCAAGGACATGAAAATGTAGTACCATATCTGATTGAAGGACTTACACGTTATGCCTTAAATCATTCCTAATTCAATTTTTAATGTGATCTATGGATATGTTTTACTGTACATGACAGGCTGAGAACGAATCAGGTACAGAGATGTCGCTGCACTTCACCAGCAGGCAAACAGATTGCCCAGTAGGGGGAGACAACAAGTGGAGAGACTGTGAATACTTTAAATTTGGCCCTGATGTGAGTAAAATTGTTCACTGTTTAAATGTATAAAGTGCTAATGTGGTAATACACATTTAAAAAAAAAATAATAATTGTTTTATTGAAGATCAAAATGAGGTCAAATGAAACTATTCGTTTTTGTTAGGTCCACTGTAAGTTGATTGACCCACACTGTAGAGCTGGTCGACTGACATGCTTGCTTGTTTCTGTGTAGAGGCCCAGGTCTTGTAAAGCAAGAATTTTTATCACTGAGGGCAGTTCAGAGGTCCTTTTTGTTGACTGTGCTTCTGGTAAGTGCTGGTTTCCCAACCTATTTCAAAATGTCTCCACACAAACCTTGCTTGCTTCGCTGGAGGTAGCTCATTCCATTGTGGAAAGTCTTGCCAATATTAGAGGGCTGACACTATAGTCTATGCATGCAATTTATAAAATTGTTGAGTGTTGAACCGTGTTAGTGGAGTTGTGTCAGCATCTGGTCAGTTTTAAAGGTGCACTGTGTAAGATTTTTAGTTGTTTATTTCCAGAACTCATGCTACTCATTCACTAATGTTACTTTTTTCATGAATACTTACCACCACCATCAAATTCTAAGCATTCATTATGACTGGGAAAATTACACCTTTAAAAGGGGGATCTTCTCCATGGTCCGCCATTTTGAATTTCCAGAAATACATTTTTAGCTGAAAAAATGACTGTACTTGGGCCATACCAGAAAATATTAGTTTATAACTTAGTAAACTTTTACGAAAAGATCAAATTTGGCAATAGACAACCCAGTTTCAATGGGCAGCATACTTGCAGTACCTTTTTTGACCATTTCCTGCACAGTGCACCTGTAAAAGTGAAGTATAGTCTCTGCAGCATATGATCTAAATAACACTGACCTGTCTCTAGAGCCTGCAGTTACGTCTGAGCGAGCCCCATGTCTGGGCTGTCCAGTGGATATTGATCCAGGGAGTGATGATTTGAAAGATCCATTGAGCTTCTCTGTTGGCCAAGCAAATGATGCACACAATGAGGTCTTTCTGTTCATATTGAGAGATGTTGTCTCAGCCTCAAGACAGGTTTGTGCATCTTCCATCTGTGTGGTGGCATTTTAAAAGGCATTTAACATTATACTTTGGTGTGCACAATATGTGTAAAGGAAGGAACTAAATATTGCACTTTCATTTTCATACACCTCCTGTACACATTTCGAATTGATTGTTTTCAGAGAGTACCTCTTGTGATAACTCAATGACGATGTGCTGGATGATTTGCAGGTGGTAGCTGGATTCAGATACCAATTACAATTTAACATGTACAGCAGCAATTGCTCGAAAGAAGAGTTCAAGGAAGTCACAGACGCATGTCACCCAGACCCAACCCCGGTATCCATTTCACTCCTCGCAAACAGACACACACCAGTCAAAATGTGTTGTAATGTATCTTCAGTTAATTTTTTGTGAGGTATAACCTAATCAGAGTAGTAGAAGTACTCTTACTGATGTAATTACAACACTAGTACATGATCTTACATTGAACAAGATCAACAATAGTTACTCCACTGTACCTAATAAGATAGTTACACTGTAAGAGTAATTCTACTTTTACTTTATACACCTTTGAAGTTGTACATGTATATTTTCAGCGTTTTGAAATGATATTGTCCCTGTGCTGTGTCTAGACCTTTGTGAAATGCAATTCCACTGTGGATGTGGCACCATGGCGCCATACGGTACCGGAAGGAAATGTCTTCTGTGAGCCTGGGGAATTCCTGGTGACAGTAAGCCACATATTCTTTTGTAACATTACATTGTCTAAAACTACCCCCTGCTTTTATATATGTATATGCATCAGCAATGTCCAAATAAAAATACGACCCTGAAAAATGTGATTAGTAAATCAAAATGCTAGTGTAAAATACTGTAGCTTCCCATGATGCATTGTGATGAAAAAGCAATTTTCTATTTGAAGCCATCCTTTCGGGTATATATGTTCAATATCTTATGAAATCTAACACATTGATGGTTGACACAAGTTTTCAAATCTTAAAGTCATTCTTTGCTTGCATATTCTATACTAAGCCTCCCACGAATTCTCGGAGAAGGCCGCCAGGTTGGACTCCCCTGAGGAACAACGTTGTGGATCCCCGGAACCCCGGGGTCAAGGAGTCTTCAGAGGAGGAAGTGGATCCTCTGAAACCAGCCGGAACGGTGGCCACCAATCAAGAGATGACCGCAGCTCCCACATCCACTCCTGACCCCTCCAGGACTCAGTCACCCCTCAACTGCCCCTCAAAGCCGTGGAAGCAATATGTTCCATGGACTCCAACCACTGCTCCACCGGCACATACCACAGCCAAGCCGCAGGTCGAAGGGGCTTTCAGTGATCTAGATTTGTTAGGGTGAACATAATCATGTAGGCCTGTGTGCCTATGTGGTTATGCACAGTTAGAAGGTGTTTGTGATAAACGGCAAAATGCCATATTGTGTACTCTTATTTGAACAAAAAATGCTGAATAAACTTATTGACTTGACTTATTTCACCCTGTAAAGAAATTATTTGATGACACACTGTTAGAACAGTATGAAAGAATAATTTAACCGAATTACTGGCATTTGCACACGTTATCTATGAGTTGCTTTGTAGGTTGGCCGACTGTTTTGGAAAAGCCAGATTGTCTTGTAAATAAAGTTATTTTAATTGTTCAGACTCGAAGCATGCACTTTTATTGGACTGGCATCTCAATTATTGCACAGACAGAACTACACTTCCCAATGTCCTCTTCAGCCCTTTCTACGTATTTTCATGGAGACCCCGTAGCCTTCACCGAGACTTTCGGTAGAACTGACTGCAGTATCCCTCCGCTAAAATATGTAGATCGAATATTGATACATCATGTGACGAAACACTGAGGTATGTAATGTGTCAGATTTTCCAGTTGAACATGTTACTTTACACATGTAAACACAAATTAGGTCATGGATAAAACTATTTCAACAAATTCCAGATGGCCCTTCACCGGAAGTTTTAGGTCCGGTTGATAAAAATGTTCTGCGCTATTTACGTACTTCCTCTTCAATCGAGCCCCGAAGACTTGGCTAGAACATGTCCAGCGACTCTGCAGATTTTAACAGGTATACACGAGATAAATGACTGTCTCGTTTCGCTGTTTTCACTAAATTGGGCTGCGCATGCATTTTTGTTTTCGTGTGTGTATGGCGGGGTCATGCACAACATCATAGGACTTGAGCGCGCTTGTCAGATTGATGTACGGTACCCAGCTTGCTAGAGGAGTCGGTTTGACAGCAAGCGACGAAGCCAGCAAAACTACGCAATGGCACTGGAGGGCCCCGGGTGGGCTCTTTGACGGTGGTAGACTGGGTGTGTTGGTTGACAGTTCTCTGCAGCTCGTATGCAACAACAATAACCAAGCAGTAAAAAAAAAAATACCCTGCTCCAGTGTGTTTGCAGAACATGGTGAACGCATATTATCCTGCATGCATGATTTGGTCGGCTTAAATAAAAAAAGACGACGTCAGCGAGTACTGTGAACTGGTGTTAGCGATGGGACGCTCTGTCAAAGCTCGTTACCGTACATTATGTGTGCCAACACTATTACATTATGTGTGCCAACACAAATTAAATGCCTTTGCCACATTCACAGTCTCAGCCTGAGCCCGAGTCAAAAAGTGTCAACTGTGTCGATCTTAGCAAAATTATGGTGTGCCTACAAATGTGTTGCTGTTTCACGAGTTGGATACGTCTTTCAGTACAACATATGTTGACAGTTTACCACACCTGTCGCTCTCTGAATAGGACTGCTGTGCTGGTCTTGGAATGTGCTAGCTGTCAGCCTAGGGGGGCGTAACTGGCCTTTGGTACAAATGTGTAAACTGTTAAGCCTACAGTTTGGAACTTGACACACACTCATTACATTATTCAAACGAATGTGAGAAGCACTAGAAGAATGTTTTGAAAATTAGTCATGCACTGGGATTTAAGGTATGTTGCACACTGCGACAGAAAATTCAACCAGACTTTTAGGTCATCGTAGACGTTCTGGCTACTACAGCCCAGACATGGTCCCGCTTTAGAATGAAGAAGATTGGTATGAGCCAGTGGCGTAGCTAGAAACAAAAAATCTAGGTGTTCCCAAGACAATGCTTGTGTTCCATAACAGAGAACAAATGCAACCGCTGCAAAACATAAAGTGACACAGTGCCCAGAGATGAACACATAGCACGCTTGCGCGCATAGCCTACTCACGGGGCCATACTATTACGCATACTATTACGCATGATTAACAAACCCAACGTAGCTTATGTGCTTCTATATTTGCGCTGCAACTTAATTCAAACTGCAAGGCGGCGTGGTGTGGCTTTGAATATGCATCAATTGTCTCATCAGAGCCCAATTCCTCGGTTAGCTCCTTTTCAAACAGTGCCTGGAAGTGTTGCCAATACAACCTGTTATTCTTGAAAACACATCTTATTGCTGTAACGGTGGGTCTGAGCCCTTTATTAAAATTTGACAGCATTTGAAAACAGTGGCGTAGCTAGAAAAGAAAATCTAGGTGTTCCCAAGAAAATACAGGTGTTCCTTATTTATTTTATTTTTTTGTAACTCAGAGTAAACACATCATAGCACGTTTGCACGGATAGGCCTACTATCACGGTGTCATACTATTACGCATACTATTACGCATGAATCATGATTGGCAAACCCAACCTAACTTATTTGTTGCTATATTTGCGCTGCAACTGAATTCAAAGGGATGCATATTGGCTTTAAATATACATCAATTATCTCATCAGAGTCCATTCCTCGGCGAGCTCCTTTTCAAACATTGACTGGAAGTGTTGCCAATACAACCTGTTAATTCTTGAAAACACGGTGGCTCTGGTGTGTAGGGCTACATAATATTATTAAGGAAATGTTGAAACTAGCAAACAGAAAACCAATCCACCAGTTGGGCTGCGTTTGAAATGTTATTTAGGCCTAGTGTTCACTTTATATCCCGAAATTGGGAAACAACAAGGACAGACTCCAACGCAAGGAAGGCAAAACACAGCCATTCTGACTAGTAGCAGAAGTTTTCACAAACCCAAAAGGTCGACCGGTTTAACCAAAACAAAGGAGAAAAGAAAAGGATGGGAAGAGGGGTACAGACAGGCTGGGCTGGCTGGAAGAGGCGCGCGCGTGTGTGCGTGTGTGTGTGTGTGTGTGTGTGTGTGTGTGTGTGAATGTGACGTGGGTAATCACGAGCAACAGTCAGCTTACCGGTAGTCCAGACAATCAGAAAGTAAAGGAAATGTCTTCACGGTACATTACCTGTTCCGAACGTCCCAGCGTCCCACAACTCCAAACGAAATACACAATTCACACTTTGTAGCAGTCCAAGTTGGTAGTCAGTCGGCGTGTTACTCCCTCCACAACTAATGCTACTCCTCCACCAAGTAGAACACACCGTTTACAGGCATCTCCATACTGGCATTCTTAATGCGAAATTTCCCTTAAAGATAATAATGTGATGTTGTTTAATCTATTTCGTGTTAGTTATGCTAGCGACTGGACTTCTTTATGGAGCGTTCATGCGGGTTATCAGCTGCATCAAAATCTTGAAACTTGTTTTTAAAACTACCGCGTCTGTAATGTCTGTGTCTGCGCGCGCGTTATCGTTCACGCATGGTCTTCTCTATGGGATGTACTATATTTATTTTAGGAGCAACGTACGAATGAAAGGGTTGAAATCCATACTCGTCGCCTACATGTGCGGCCTTTTTATCATTTCGTTTCCATAATAATTTTAGGCACATAACGCTCGCGCCCTCCGCAATTTAATAGTGCACTCCAACCAACTGTATCGGGCGAAATCATTTAGCTAGCCACTGACTGCTTCAGGGATTGGGAAAGCTTTCAGATCGCTCTGGCATTTAGGCACATCTACAGAAGAGAGATCTGGGATCCCCAAGCTAACTGTATTTTGGTTCATCTATAACTGCATCATCCTCTACTCGCGCAGACCCTTAGTGCTTCGTGCATCTTCATTACACTTCGTGAATATACATCTGCGTGAGAACCAGGTTATCATCCTCTCGGATGGTGTGGGTAATAAGGCTAACTGTGGACTCACTTGGTGGTGTCGTGGACCTGTTTTTTGAAGGGAGAACCTCTGTGATTCTGGAACCTGAAGTCTGTTGGGCCTAAAGCCGTGGCTTTTTAAAATAATTTCGATGAGAACTCTGTTTCATCGCAGCATATTTTAGAACCATCATGTTGCACCACTGATATAGCCTATTCAGTAGCCTATCGATGATGTGCGATTCTAGAGGTAGTTCTATTACGAAAGACTCCACTTGCCACCTTTCCGGGTGGTACTGCACTGACAGCGCCACTAGGTGCACTGCAGGCATAGGTCCACTGGTGAGTTGGGAGGCTGCATGTAAAACCTATGGTTGCACTCCCGACGCTTGCGTTTACAATCGGTTGTCAAGTGACGCCAATTTTTTTTAGGTGTTCCAGCTATGAAAGTAGGTGTTCCCGGAACCCTCTGGAACACCTGTAGCTACGCCACTGATTTGAAAACAGCTTGACGCTGACATGTTGTTACCCCTAACTTAAAATTATGTACATTTTACTGCTTCACTACTTGAGAATGGTTTGGTTCTGTAGAGTCCATTTTTTTATTCTGTCCTATTGCTCTTCAGCTCTAGAGATAGAGACCATGGAGACAGTGGCGGCCCAGAAGGAATGGAGCCCGATGGCATCATCGAGGTATGTTTAAGAGTTAATTGTTTTATGACTTTACCTGCTTTATGACTTTGGTTTCCTTTAAGTCAAATGAGGTCAGACACGTTTGCATTCACCCTTTGCACCATTGATGTACACTGTGCACAGTGTAACAGTGCTGCTGTGGTGAATACCAGTGTTAGTAAAATGATTAAGACCATTGTTGCATCTGGGTCAGAGTGCCCTTACATGCATCCTAAATCCAAGAACTATTATAATTGTCATTGCAGAGTTATCAAAATCTATTGTTAGCTGCTCCTCTGAGCATCATTATCTTGTTTTCTTTATGCAGAGCAACTGGAATGAGATCACCGACAACTTTGATGACATGAGCCTGAAGGAGACCCTCCTCAGGGGAATCTATGCCTACGGTTTTGAGAAGCCATCCGCCATTCAGCAGCGAGCAATCATTCCATGCATTAAGGGTATTTGATGTCAAATTTTACTAACAAAAAACTCTCTTTTTTTTCATTGTAGAGCTTCATGATGTAATGCTGAACTGTACAAGTTTACTTTTTGGTTGTTATTTGGCAGCCTTACTGTAACCCAAAGCTATTCTCCAAACACGATCGTATGAATTTTGCAAAACTTTTTCCATGGCTTTAAACTAACTTTTGCTTCATTTTTTAGTTTCCGAGAGCACTTCTGGAGCAAACATCATGGACATAACAACTTGCCAGTGTTGACCCATCTGTGGAATGTCTGTTTTTATCACCAAGGTTACGATGTTATTGCTCAGGCCCAGTCCGGTACAGGGAAGACGGCCACGTTCGCCATCTCCATCCTGCAGCAGCTGGACCTCGAGCAGAAGGAGACCCAGGCTCTGGTCCTGGCTCCTACCAGAGAGCTGGCACAACAGGCATGTAGTTGGGATTGACATTAACTTTTTGCTATTTTCTTGCCCACCGGGCGAGTTGTTTTCTAGAGTCACTAGCCATTCAGCCTTTCTACTAGCCATAGTTTTGTTGTCAAGTGTTTTTTAGACGCATTTTCTTTACCATGATACATCTAAGCTCAGGAAAGGAAGTGATAAAACAAGACACTATTATCTTCAATCTGAATTATCTTTCTTGAACCTAAATATAACAAAAGAACCCAAAGTGGCTAGTAAGACTACAATTGTTAATAGCCATGCCCAAGTTTTAACCAATTTTGGCCAAGTGTCAAGCCCTGGTATGTAAAGCTTGGTGCCTCAGAGCTGCTAGCCACAGCAATGATGCTAGTGTGGAAGATGCTCTTCTAAAGGGCTGCCAAATCATAATACAGTATATAGGTTGTCAGTATATCTATCATATTTTTGTTTGGCTATCAAGTGTGGATTTTAAGTAACCGTCCATTTTTGGAAATATGCTTCTGTGGAGATGTAAAATGTGCTTATTTCCAATCATGGCTGACTGTTCCTTTAAGACGAGATTTAAATGCAACTTGTGGCAAGGTGGTGTTGTACAAGTGACCCTGAAGATTTCCTTTTTTGTAAAGCGACCTTGGGTTCCATGAAAGGGGCTATTACAAAGTTATTATTCATAAAATATTCAATCTCTTTATTGTGTGTTGTGCATGTGTATTTTGTGTTTAGATCCAGAAGGTCATTCTGGCTCTGGGGGACTACATGGGGGCCACGTGCCACGCTTGCATCGGTGGCACTAACGTGCGCAACGAGATGCAGAAACTCCAGGCGGAGGCGTACCACATAGTGGTAGGGACCCCTGGACGCGTCTTCGACATGCTGAACCGCCGCTACCTTTGTAAGTGTGTCTGTGTCTGTGTGTGTGTGTGTGTGTACTTGGAAATCTGTTGCTGCTGCTACTGCTACTACTACTACAGTGCCGCCAGTTAGTATTGGCACCCTTGAAGTTTAAGCACATTATGGGACATATCGTCAGACAACAAATAAGGTCAACCATGATTTTTCTATAGATAGCTTGTGGTTGATATTAAATGTAACAATTATCAACAGCATTAAATACTGAACTACGAGAGAGAAAAAATTGAAGAAGGTAAAGCTCCTGGAATCACTGGTATTGGCACCCTTTACTGGATACCATTGTGGAAACCTAATTTGACTCAAATATGGTAACAAATGGGAATCACCTTTGACAAATTGCTTTTGTCCATATGACATGAATTAGTCAAGGATTTTTTTATATTTGTGTTTTAAATAGTGCGACAGAGGAGCTGCCTGAGGTCACCAGAAATACTATTATTTGCAAAAACAAGACCTCCAAATAATAAAAGGTCATCTCAAAAGACCGTGGTATACCATTTCCAACACTGTGTTGTGTTATTCAGAAATCTGCCAAACACGGAACTGTAAAGAACATCCTTGGATGTGGGGGTAAGGCAAGAAATTATGATAGAAGTCTGTGCAAATAATGACAAAACACAGAGTCCAACATCTACAGACCTGAAGGTCAACTTTGAACTGTTTTGGGTAGTTTTTTTCAATAAGCACCACAAAGTAAACACTACACAAAGTATTGGTTTTTGGTTGGAGGCAAAGGCAGACCACAGTGGTTCATGAAAGTCATGAAAGGGAACACTTGAAGTCTGTATAAGAGAATACAG
The DNA here is from genome assembly GCF_034702125.1 of Engraulis encrasicolus. Lineage (NCBI taxonomy): Eukaryota > Metazoa > Chordata > Actinopteri > Clupeiformes > Engraulidae > Engraulis > Engraulis encrasicolus. The sequence goes on along the minus strand of NC_085862.1, from coordinate 49,528,266 downwards.
GGAAAGCACAGCCCTTTCAAGAATGTTTTAAGGTCAGATGAAGCAATGGTACAGCTTTTCAGTGATGCACACAAACATCATGTTTGCATATTCTGCAAGAAAGTCTTTAAGGAAAAGGACACCCTACCAAAAATAAAGCATGGTGTCAGATCCATAATATTATGTCACCCCCCATTGATGCATTAGGTATTGGAGGCTTTGACCACATGACGGGCATCACGGGTATCATCAGTTACAGGACGATGTGTAACCATGTGCAAGAACACTTGGTTTGAGATGAAGATCATGTTCACTCCAGCAAGAAAAAAACCCATAGCACACATCCAAATGCTCACATCAAAATGGCACCAGAGAAGTGCAAGAAGCTTGTAGACGAATACCAAAACCTTTGAAGGCTGCTATTGCTGTCTAATGGTGTGAAACCAACCCGTTAAGGAGGGGTGCCAATATTCATGGACATGCCCTTTTTCATGTTTTTGCTTGAAATTACAAAATGCATTTGGAAAAAAATACTTTGCTATTCTAAATATCTTTGGACCTGCAATTAAAAGATCCTGTTGGTGAAAGTTGTTTATAATTTCATTTATTTCTGGATATATTGCACATTTTGTAAATAAAATTAAGGGGTGCCAATACTAACTGGCGGCGCTGTAAGTGTTGAAATTCAAACACAATTTTGGTGCCTTTTTGACAATAACAAACTCTTGAATCTTGAAGTGTTGATGAGTGGAGTGAAGTTGCAGCTGCGTGTGTTGAGGGGTAAAATGTGTGCTTAAACCATCATTCGGGACTGATGTTGAAATGAAGACAACTTTTAACTTACTGACTGCTACTTTTTAAGCTGATTCATACTGATCCAAATACATTTGGTGACTGTTCTGTCTTGTTTTATGGCCTTTTTTTTTTTTTTAGCTCCTAAGTGGATTAAGATGTTTGTCTTGGACGAGGCAGATGAAATGCTGAGTCGAGGATTCAAGGATCAGATCTACGAAATATTCCAGAAGTTGAGCACAAACATCCAAGTGAGTTGATATATGTTTGATTATAAAAAGACGTGGATGGATAGATGCACGACCTTCTGTAGGGGATTGTCTAAATAATTACAGAATGCCTGACCGAACATTTCCACACAACGGTGTAGAATGGTTGTAGGTGCTTTTGAATTACAAGTGCTTGTGCTATTTTACGATTGCTATATAGTATAGTAACCGTGTACATGGTTCAACCACCTTTTTTTGCGGTGCAAATTATTAACCTCTCTTTCTTTTGACCACGGCTACACCACAGACTTCCAAACTGTGTGTAAATGTGTGTTGGTAGGTTGTGCTGCTGTCGGCCACCATGCCTTCAGACGTCCTGGAGGTGACCAAGAAGTTCATGCGGGACCCCGTACGCATCCTGGTGAAGAAGGAAGAGCTTACCCTCGAGGGTATCAAGCAGTTCTACATCAACGTGGAGCGAGAGGTGACCGACCTGACCATCTCCACATTGTAGCTGCATTGGCAATACAAGACGTGATTTATTTGCCATGATGCCAGTTATTATTTTCGGATCAGGATAAATGAGTCCAGTGTATAACTAATATGAGTAAATAGGCCAAATAAATGTTCATAGCTATACGTTTTCATAGCCAAACAGCATTAGCCTAGTCAAATGTAATTTTGAAACATCAGCTCCTTGATTTTTTTTGCCCTAAGTAGGACACTTCAAAGGACTTGTTGGAAATAATGGTGTCAATGTTTCAGGGTCATGATAACTGATTGTTCTGTTGCTGTTTTTAAGTCCTAGTGGAAAGAGTAGAAGACTGAAGCTCCGCTTTGGAAATTTATTCAGGCTATTATTATTTTAAAGACCCTGTTGACTCGAAACGTCGTGTGACCTGAATACATTTTCAAAACGAAGCTACAGTGTGCAGACTTCTACTCTTTCCACAAGCATATGCGCCTTTGTCCTGCACCTGGCCTCAGAGAGGTGGGATGTGCATACTCTTATGAAGATGTTGTCTTATGAAGTCCTAACCTCTCCTCAACTCTCTAATCTGCAGGAGTGGAAGCTGGACACCCTCTGCGACCTCTACGAGACTCTGACAATCACCCAGGCCGTGATCTTCCTGAACACCAGGAGAAAGGTGGACTGGCTGACAGAGAAGATGCACGCCAGGGACTTCACCGTCTCTGCCTTGGTGAGGAGATCTTTTTGGGCGGGGTGGGTGCTAAAAGAGGGGCGCCCCCTAGTGCAGACAGACTCGTGTTCACTTTTGCTCTCTGGTGGTGGTTGCAGCACGGCGACATGGACCAGAAGGAGCGTGACGTGATCATGCGGGAGTTCCGCTCTGGATCCAGCAGGGTCCTGATCACCACTGATTTGCTGGTAACGCCCCCCCCCCCCTTTTTTTTTTAAATGGTAAAAACAATGCAGCAGTGGGGAGATGATGATCGTATCCAAAAGTGAATTTGTGCGATTTTGTGTATTGTGTTATTGGAGATCAGGATCACGTGTGTGTAAGAATGTATGCAAGACCTGTGAATAAATGTAATCTGCAGTGAGGACCTGTACCAGCTAGGACATAGTGATTGAGTGTTTCTGCTAAATTGCAGGCTCGAGGCATTGATGTCCAGCAGGTCTCTCTCGTCATAAACTATGACCTTCCCACGAACAGAGAAAACTACATCCACAGGTTAGTACATTTTTGAAAATGTTAGCATTTATGTTTGCCTTATTATGGTTCCTTAGGGAAAAGGAAGTTTATTCTTGTGCTCTTGTTATTCACTTACTCATTTTAGAATTGGACGTGGTGGCCGTTTCGGCAGAAAAGGAGTTGCCATTAACTTTGTTACCGAGGAGGACAAGAGGATCCTGCGGGACATCGAGAGTTTTTACAATACTACTGTTGAGGAGATGCCTATGAATGTGGCTGATCTGATTTAGAAAAAAAATCCTCCCTGGGCTGGTGTCTTTTTGTGCAGTGCTCTCTGGCTCAAATAAAACAGGTGCATTGTGCTTATTTTATCAGAAAGTGGTGAATCTTGTCTCAATGCTGAATCCTGGATGAGAAAAAAAATAAACTGACATTTTGCCAAGTAACGTGGCCTCGGCCGCGAGTTCTCTTTAGGGGACCTCAGTAGCTACTGTCCTTCCAATAACCATTAGACTACTGGGGTACCTGTAGAGATGGGGTCTTACAGAATCTTCTTTCGTAGGTATATTTTTCCTAGACCAATAAAGGCGTGTGTAATAGATGTTCTCTATCGTTTGATAATTTACTTGTGGACTAAAAGGTATAAGTGCTGTATTAAATCTGCCAATTATGTTCAACTAACATACATGCAGTTATTGTAGTACTTGGGTCTGCAGTAAAATGGCCTTCCAAATTTCCTTTTCAAGCACTTTCCAGATAACTTTGTGCAATGTATTTAACTTTTGTTTTTTTATTAAGTGACCCTCAATTCTGGGCCATAGTATATATACCGGTATACAATAAGCTAGCTGATCTTGGATTGTACCCCTCTGAACCCCCCCTTTCAAAATAAAGTGAACTATGGTTACTTGTGTTTGTTTTCCTGACTTGGAGGCCAAAATGGTTGAAGGGGGCCCAACCTAAATCACAGTACTTGTATCTTTAAGTCAGTGCCCAGCCTCCATCACTCCGCTTTAAAAAATACATTGCAAATACATGGTGCTTTGTACTAACATTATACAAGGCCTCAGTGGGTGATAATAATGCACGACTACAACACAGATTTAGCATGGAGTGTCTGGACTTTTAATTCACAGACCTTTAGAGCTCTAGTAGTTAACCACTATTTGTCTCAACACTCTGGAATACCTATGTCTTGGGACCATCCAAGCTACTTGGTCTTTTTCTGATATTGAGTAACGCTGAACTCAATTTTCTTGGCAAATCAAAATGAACAACTACTAACCCCATAACCCTTCAAGGAAATACAAAATGGCTGCATCAAAAATACAAAAAGTTTAATATCACAAAATGTACAAAACAAATAAAGAAACAAAGTGGGGGACGTTGGGGGAGCGATGCCGTTGTGATGACCGTGGGACTACATGTGGTTGAGAAGACAAACTGTAATCAACTGAATGGGTTGTAAATGTCTTAAAGAGAGCCATGTTGTATAATTGCAAAAGGTTTACCCACTCTCAAACAGTTAACATGCCCCAGGGGGGTATTCCAAGCAGCTGGTTCAATAGTAAACCAGGTTAAATTAACCTTGACATGGTAAATCATCTAACAAGCGCTGGAGTCCAAATTTTCTTGACGAAATGACACCAGCAGGCTTTGTATTAGCAGGTTTACTACTGTATGTAGGTTCATTTAGCCAGGTCTATCACTTAACCGTGTCCTTGAAATACTCCCCAGGGGTGCATTTCTCGAAACCATAGTTGCTAACTACGTTAGCTACTTCATTGTTTGCAATTCAATTTCCTATTGACAACTACCAAAGTTGCTAACTGGCTAACAACTACTGTTTCGAGAGACGCACCCCAGGTTAGTGACTAAACCTGTCGTCGGCTGGCTGGCATATGAGCCGTCTTCAGGTCTGTGTTGCTTGCTGCATGATGACGGCCGCCAGGCTCAACAGCTGCAGATACTCATCCGCTCCGTCAGCCAGACACTTATCTACTTCCTGTAAACCACAAGGAACATTATGTAACCTCATACTGTATGTTAACATCTTGAAATTTAGCTAATCACACCTTTGTCAACTTCCCCTTGTTTACCAGAATGAACATTATGTAACCTCAAACTCTTCTGTTGAAGACAACATGGCCATTTGTATCGTAACATCTTGAAGTTCAGGTAACTGCACCCCTGCCATCTTCCTGTTGTTAACCAGAATGATTTTAGCCTCAAAAGCCACCGAAGAGATAAATTAACATGTTATCACATCTTATATTTCACGATCATATGGAACAAAGGTCATTTGTGCTGTAGAGCAGTTATGGGCAAACTGACTAAAACCCAACTGTCTTGACAGGTAATACTGAGTGATGCATAATAGAGACGTGACAATTGTAAATATGCATAATATCATATAATGTATAATATCCAATAATACCCACAATTGTATCATAATTGTACAATATCTCCATCACATCTCATGCCATACATTTGCAGACAAGCTAAAATACCCAGCCCAATAAATACCCTGCTTAAAAAAGCAACTCACCGCCATCTTTTCGCAAATGACTGATTTCTGCTTGTCATTCAGGTTGCCTTCGATGATGCAATCGTGTATCTGACCGAGAACTTGTGTGGCAGCGTAGCCGTCATCAATCATGTTCTGTTTGGAAACAACAGAGGAGAGTAGTGAGCATTCAGGTGGGAGAGTAAGCACACAGGATTAACCCAATGGTACAGAGGATATCAAGTGGACCCAACAAAATGCCTTCATTAAGCTTGCTTCATGTTGGTTATTGAGTATGTATGCATGCATGCACACTCACAAAAGACAAGCAGTGAGGTCTGGTGCTCAGGAGTATAATAAGCAGCTGTTTTGTAAGGTAATCGATGCTGCAAGTACAGCATATTAATTAGCGCATAAACAACATAAGCCCAGTGATGTAATCTGCTTTGAAACCACACACAAAACATACCTGGTTGCGCATTAAACAAAGTGTACCAAAGGTTTTCTAACAACCAAATTGCATAATCAAATTAGTTAAGGCCCACATAAAGAAATGCTTTAAATGTGAAGAATGGCAAGGAAAATGTCTGAAAAAAATCTATTTGTATTTGCCAATGTCAGTTTTAATGGTAAATTGACTATTCACATTTTCCAAAGGATTGCATGCATCTACAGGCCCATAAATGTCAAATGTGCAGCGTTCAGGAGAACGGTATTCATTCTTCTGATTGGTTACTGGCAAGCTCAGCAATGTGAGCAGCTTGTTCCGATGAACTAGTTTGTCTTAGAATGCGGCGGGAACAGCCCGCCAGACAGCCATTATGTCTTCTATTCCATTACAGTTAGTCTGTTAGCTGGTTTAGAGGTATGACCACCGTCATTGTTTACGACTTTCAGAAGAAGTAGTCAGATGAGACTCATCCTTTTGCAATGGCATGCAAGACAACCGCTACACAATATTGGTAACTTGTCATTTTAACGCTACATCAGATGGTCAGAGCTATGGCAACTGGCTTCAATTGTTTGGGATACTTTAATTTTTCCTTGAGTCTTTTGTGGAGTGATTATTAATTGTGAAGAGTCTTCCATAGTACTATGTGGGGATGTGTAAAATGTGCCTTGTCTAGGGGTGCAAACGATTAATCGATTTTAATCGATCAATGCGTTAATCGATTAAAAAACATTAATCGCAATTAATCGACAATTCAACTGACAAGAGACTCAGGTGAAATGGGCATGTGAAGGGTGTGTGTGAAGAGGGGTGTGAATAGTGGGAATATTTAAATCGCCTTTGGATTAAAGAATTGAAATAGAATTAATTTAAATGTGGTATTTTATCTCAATTTTTAATTACATTTTTTAGATTTAGTAGTTTTTTTTCGAGAAACATTGAGATTTCGGGGGGAAAACGCCGCTTATCAATTAATTGTAAGTCGATCGATAAGGCTATCAACTAATGATTAATGAATTAATCGATAATTTGCATCCCTAGCCTTGTCCCATCAGAAATTGCTAAATAATGTACATTATAAACATTTCATGGAAACTAATCAGTATAACTAAGAAACATGCCATGTCCAAAATGCTCATTCATTCACTCCCTCTATTTAAGGCATGGCTTTGTTCCCTCTATTGAGCAGTGTGATCAACTGAATACTTTGGATTCAAGAACAATGTGGCTGGGTTTTCACTCCATCAACTGGTTTATTTCAACAGACCTTTGCAAACGATATGCCCCAAGTGTGCTTCATGCAATTGTGGTAAACAAGGCATACTATGACAAACCGGCTGCAAAGCCCTATGGATACACAAGCCTCGGCTTGTAGCTGGGTGTCTTAGCGTCCAAAAAGGGCCTAATCGTTACGCGCTGGATAGAAGCACCAAAATCGGTGTAGACCTTCCTTAGGGTGTTCTCCATCATTTCAGAAGGGGTGCCCCAAATTTCAATGTCATTAAGGTCATTTTTATGGGGTAAATCCAAGATGGCTGCCCAAAACCAGCCAATAGTAGTAAAATGCTGTACTGCCTGGACATAATGGTGTTATGGGCCAATCCACCTATTTGTGTGTGATGTATACAAACTGAACTTTGAAAATATGTGCAAAACTTACCATAAAAACAATGTTATATATGTCTTATTTAGATTCAAAAACAGGAAAATCATAAAAACCATGGTCAGAATGAGATCACTCTACAATTGAGAGCTCATTTCTGGGCATTTAGCTATTGAACCAACATTCATTAAGAGTTTTAAAAATTTGCAGTGGGTCATATGTATAACATCCAAAAAGAAAATTGTGGTTAGAAAATTTAGGGGAGAAGAGATAAACCCTTGAACTGGGCCACACATAACTGTCCCAATGTTAGCATGCTAGCATTAGCAGGTTCAGACACTCAGTCTGCTCTTCAGATAAAGATGGCAAACAATAATTTTAATCCCACTTACACATGCACGCACACACACAAACTACTACTACTTCCTACTACTACTTCCCCCTCAATGATTTAACCCTAGGAGTCCAACTGAAATATATTCATATCAATCAAGTCAATAATACATGTACATATCAAGTGTCAGTGACAGCTGTCAAATGACAAATGTATGCTGATTAATGTTCAGATATGTATATCGCAGTCCTAAGTGTACAATGGAGTGATAAGGGCATTTATGCTTAGGAAATTATGAATAATCAATATGCAATACACCATCCATACAGTATATTGGCAGATACTTAGTTTTAAAAGAGCAGAATGGTAACATGTCTGTTTTTTGATCTACTTTTGGCTTTAATCTAGATGATATGTTGGCTACCTAACCACTTAATTTATTGTTTGCTCGTTATTTTTTATTTGTGGGTGTGGTCCTTTGTTTAAAACATGTCTGCCTGCCTTCCCTCTCTCACATAGGCTACTAAAATAGTCTTTCAAAAACTTAAAACAACAGCATGTGGAAATCCTATTGGCTTTGGAGGGCTAACGTCTATAAGACTATACTGTACTCTACTGTATTGCACTGTACTGTACTCTACTATACTGTACTGTAATGTGATATACCGTACTGTACTCTACTGCACCGTGCAGTATGCTACTGCACTGTACTGTACTGTACTGTACTGCACCGTACTGTATGCTACCAGTGTTTCCCATACATTGAGGAAACTATGGCGGCCCGCCATAGTTTAAATATAGCCGCCATAGTTTCCGAAAATGTAAAAAAAAAAAAAAAAAAAAAAAAAAAAATTGTTTTTTTTTTTTTTTTTTTTTTTTTTTTTTTTTTTTTTTTTCGATTTCCGTTTTTGTTAAAAACGATTTGAATTCCGATTTCCTTCGCATTTTCCTCCTGGAGTATATACATCCTATAGAGAAAACCACAAGTTCTTGAAAGACAGAGGGATCAAAGGATTGGTCAAGTTGTTGTAGTTAACTTGGGTTTTGGGAGCAATAAAAAAAACCTTCAGAGAAGGGACAGTTGGGATAGTTTACTAACACTTCCCAGGCTTTTTTTTACAGTTGTAATGAGTTAGGTGACAGGCCTTCATTGACACGGCAGAGGAGACATCGGGCTGCATATAGAAATTAATGTGTAATGAATGTGAATATAGACATAAATGTGTAATATGTTGTTCAGCCCTTTTAATGGGAGGAATTTTGAAAAACTGGCCCTGTGACCAGCACCCCTCATGTAGAATGTGTGCCTATGTGTGTGTGGGGAAAATGCACAGCCTACCCTCTTAGACCCTTTTTGTCTATGCGTTAACAATTTCACAGTACTCTTAATTTCTTATCTCTGCGCCTATGTTTATTATTTTTTTTCATTACATAGACCCCTGCACGAGGGACAAATGAAACTGTGTTGTAAACAGAAATGATTCACTCTACTTTTTTTTTGGAAAAAATATAAATGACAATGTACTACTAATATCATGGGTAAAATGTTATGTAGCCTTATTTCTCAAAATAAAAATGGCTGCAATGTAGGCCTAGGCGTATAGTTTCTCCATTTGCCAATGTCATACTGTACTCATACTGTACAAACATATTGTTTTGCCATTTTGCATTTGTGAATACAACACCCCCCCCCCACGAAAAAGGCCCACGTGAAAAGACCCCCCCCCCCCACCCCCCCCCCCCCCCTCCGGGAAAAAAAATCCCGGCTGCCCCCATAGTTTCCAAAATTTCTGTGGGAAACACTGGCTACTGTACTGTACTTAACTAGACTCCACCGTACTTTATGCTACTGTACTGTACTGTACTTTACTTTACTGTACTGCACCGTACTGTATGCTACTGTACTGTACTGCACCGTACTGTATGCTACTGTACTGTACTATACTCTACTGTACTTTATTATACTGCACCATTCTGTATGCTACTGTACTGTACTGCACTCCACTGCACTGCACTGTACTGTACAGTACAACTATAGAACTGAAACATGTAGAGCGGGTGGTGCTCAAACTGTGGTAACGCGTACCACTGGTGGTACTTGAGACATCTCTGGTGGTACTTGGAATACCATTATGAACCTCTCCTGTACTGACTGGCAAAAGTGAATATGGAAGGCCTTTACTGCGATATTCTAATGTTGGTTGTCAAGGTGGTACTCGGAGAGCTCAATATTTTCTCGGGGGTACTTCACACAAAAGGTTTGAGAACCACTGATGTAGAGCATTCTGAGGACATGTACAATATTATGCAAAACGGTGTAGTGGGAATGAGTTATGTTACTGTTACCACTCAAAATCTTGAAGGTTAAAAAAAGTTGTGTGGCATTTTGTTTGGGGGGGCGGGGTATGATCGACTATTCTTCCGCCCAGACTATTTATGTGCCTTGCATATCAAGAAAATGAGTCCAGGTAATGATTTACTTTCATAGTATATACCATATGAGAAGTGTTGTTCTATATAGATATTTCTCCTATGGGTAAGGGTGGCAAAAGACCTACAGTACATGTTGTCCATCAGCTGTCAGTTTTGATAGCAGTTTAAGTACTCAATGATTACTGAGCTAACTAATACAACTTTTGACACAAGTACTAGGTGAGGACATGCAAATAAACATTTTTTTTATCTCTGTCTTCTTACTCAACATACACTAAGAAATCATTCCCATTTAATTTGAACTGAAGCATACTGTGGCCTACATGTAGGCCTATATTGAGTAATCTGTAATGCCATTCTAAAGATGACTGAAATGCTCTCACAATGGGGCACCTAAGTCACGCCCTCTACTTCCTGGTTCATGGGGCAGAAGGAGTCAAAAAAATGATTACTGGGGGCTTGAAAAATGAGTGATTTTTGGATTTGTGGTGCATAGGTGGAGGTCCACGGCTTGAATTGGTGTAAAAAAATCACTAATTTTCAAAGCCCAGTAATTATTTTAGACTCCCCCTGCCCCATGAACCAGGAAGTAGAGGGTGTGACTTAGGTGCCCCATATGCACTTGTAAAAATATAGAATTAGGTGATCTTATGGGGTTCTTCATACATATGGAAAGGTCCTGTCCTTTACCCTCTCTCATACAAATAAAATACGTATATCTGTTATGGAAATTAGAGGATGGGGAACCTGCTACCTAGGGCATCTTGCACTGACACTATCCCATTCAAATCGAGCATTAGCAGCAGTCTATTCTCACCATAGTTTTAGTGTTGGCAATGCTCATTTTAATTCAGACCAAGAATCTTCTCAAATCGTTCACAATGTTACATGCTGTCAAGCACGTAAGCACAGACTCACCCATACTTTCACACTATGTACATTTTGTAGTTTTATCAATCTGGTCTAGCAGGCTACCCTTGCTTCATCTCTTCTGAGGACTATATTAACATTGTCAGCTAAGTATAATGTCATGTAATAACAATGTAATGCGTTACCAACATGACATATTGTATATGACATGGTAGACATTTTTTTTTCAAGGGGCACCCCTTCTAGGATGTCTTCAAATCAGTCAAGGAACACGTGTACCGAATTATATGCTTCTATCCAGCGCGTAACGATTTCTCGGCTTACAGCCCCTACTATTGCCAATTAAGGCAGAGGTGAATGCTCAAGTAAGGCAAAGATAAAGCGCACACTGATGAGCTCCCTTTTAATCCATTTTACTGTTGTGTGACGCTCAGGGCCACCACGGCCCTTTAGTCTAATGTCAACGTAAAATAGATGAAAAAAGGAGCACATCGTTGTGCAATATCTGGCCTTTGTCTACACTTGTTTTTACCCGGCACCTAGTTTGAAGATGTGTGCTAGACTTCACTGTGAAACCTGAGGTGAAGACTCACCTTAACTTCCTGCTGCAGTTTTTCAAACGTCCCTTTATGACAGATCTGAATCAAGTTGTCGACGACGTTGGGAGGTACCACCTACACAAATGATCACAAAACACATGATTAAAATAACTGACTCTACACTGGCAAAGTGCTCTCACACGAAAATATTCAAGTCCAAAAGGGGGTCCCCGCTGAAAACATTTGGGAACCACCCACATGTAATGTATGTAGGTAATGTGTGTAGGTCTACATGAAAAGAGTTAAATGTGGTAAACAACCCAACCCGGTATAAACGTGGGTGGTTCAAAAGTAAGCACTTCTGTTTCAAATGTAACTCAGGCATGCAAACAGGTCAGGGGTGAAAAAGGTGACAAGAGCACTGCGGGGCGGGGCGGCGCGGTGTAGTGCATTGCACGCGCAAACACAGGTGCACGCATGTATGTTGTGCGCAGTGGACGTTCTTGTATAACAGTCTAAGACTAGGGGGGGGGAAGAGATTTAGCCAAAAATGTAATTCAATTGTGAATTTTGAGCATACTGTAGCGACCAGGGGACAGTGAACATGAGAACTGCCAACCAACTATGTTGCTCCATGATTTAGCCGTCATGTCTAAATGGGGGGTTGGATAGATAGATAGATAGATAGATAGATAGATAGATAGATAGATAGATAGATAGATATAGATTGATAAAATAGGTTTTTAAATTACATCATGATACAGCAGTGGTTCTCATCGTAAGTTTCCTCAACACCCCATTGACCTCAAAACCCTTAGTAGGCCCATTCAAAAAATAAAATTGGCCTAAATGCCCCAACCCCTCCTCTCAGCAGTCTCCTTCTTAACACTCCCTCAACACTTGCTTGGTTGTGATCTCATTTGCATATTTAATCATCATTATTTCAGACAAATTGAAATACAAAAAATATTTATCATTGTTGGAATTAGCTACTGATATTTTACAAAAACTACTCAAATTTTAGTATCTCATATTGTCTCGCTGTAGAAAAATGAGTTGGAAAGCTCCAACTTTGACCTAGAAAAAAGGTATGTTCCACTCTATTTTTAATGTCATTTATATAGGGATTACACAAAAAACTTGGAATGATAAGGCCTGCAATTTGTCCCGTGTCAAACACTAGACTGACTGGCCCAGGCTTCTCTCTCTCCGTCTCCTGCGCTTTAGAAGCTGCCTGAAGCAAATGCACGATGTTGCATGCCTGATGCCTCGTGTACATGTGCTTCTTCACCTGTGTTTTTATTTTTATTTTTTTTTAACCCGGTATCTACCACTTTAGCCTTTTTCCCTTGTAGCGCACTCTCCCCACACTCCCTGGTTGGATTCACTCGACACTCACAGAGAAATCAAATGCCCATCGCTATAACCAGAGAACAAATACAGCGAATGGAAACTATATTCTACTGTAGCGTAAATGGACATTTCAAACCATTAACCGAAACAACAGAATACTGAACACATGCCGTGTAACCAAGTTTTCGAAGCTCTTATGAGAATAAATGCTTTTTCACGAGGGCAGGGAAGCTGCGGAGTCAAATTATCAGGGAAACCAACTGAACCAACTGTGAGGTGTGGGGTACCTCTTCACTAACCATGCAGACTTCCACAGACGGCACACTTCAGGATCTGGGAAGGGGGGAAAGTTCGGACACGACTCTCTCACACCTCTCTGGGAAAAGTCTATCTTTGACGGATCGCCTGGACATCTTCATATAATCAAAAACGTTCTTAGAACTAAGAAATATGGTATAACTGCGCGCCAGCCCACCCGACCTAGACACGCAGTTTTGCGCTCTTTCAAAGTATGGAAGGCAGGACTAAGATTGAGCTCGTTCTTGTTATTGGCTGTGCCGACAAACACAAATACTGTGATATATACAGTATATCACAAAAGTGAATACAGCCCTCTCAGTTTTGCATATTTGTGAGTATATCTTTTCATAGGAAAGCATTACAGAAATGTCACTTTCACACAATGATTAGTGACCTTTTACCAACTTATTTAGCTACTTAAATTTCTTGTTCACTCAGAAAAAAACATAATACAGCCATTAATGTTTGAACATGTACTCACAAAAGTGAGTACACCCCAGATTAAAATCCGGTAGAGAAGTGGCTGTGTTGGCTCGAATCGTCTCGAAATGAAACGAAATGAAAAGGGATGAAAAGGGAGGTCATCAGTGTGCGTTTCAACCTTTCTTTGCATTGAACTTTTACATTTTGAGTCTGTATCTGCCTTAAATAGATTGGTGTGAGATTTGAATGCAATCCTATGGAGAATATCATGATCTGCTTCAGTAGTCACAGTGCATGTTGTTTACCACCACACATGCTTGACACCATCTAAAGCAAATTTGTTTATCTTAGTCTCAAGAGAGATGAACAGACCAAGGATATGGATCACTGGAACCATGTCGTGTGATCTGAAGAGACCAAGATAAACAAATATACTTTAGATGGTGTCAAGCATGTGTGGTGGTACACAAGTGAGTTTAAAAAAAAAAGTGTATCCTATCAAAAGCCAAGCATGGTAGTGGGACTGACATGGTTTGGGGATGCATGGATGCTGTCAACATTGGTAATCTGAAATACACCTAAAAGAAACGTGCATGTCAACATGCACTGTGACTACTGAAGCAGATCATGATATTCTCCATAGGATTTTCATCTGGGGTGTACTCACTTTTGTGAGTACATGTTCAAACATTAATGGCTGTATTTTGTTTTTTTCTGAGTGAACAAGAAATTTAAGCGGTTAAATATGTTGTTAAAAGGTCACTAATCATTGTGTCAAAGTGAAATTTCTGTAATGCTTTCCTATGAAAAGATATACTCACAAATCTGCAAAAACTGTGAGGGGTGTATTCACTTTCGTGATAGACTGTAGGTGATAATAGGTCAAACGTCATTGTCGGTGGTGGCATCTCTCCAGCAATTAACCATTACAACAGAGTGGGAGCTGTATGAAAATTTCTGCGGTAGGCTCTACACTTTTCTCCTTGCTCGAACCCCCCCTAAAATTTTCTCCTCGGATCTGCACGATTCACAGAAATTACCCATTTTGATTTCAAAACGGCGAATTTCGCCGAAAAGTGGCAAGTTTGCATGCCTGGTAACTGGTGCAGGAACGGTCACCAGCACTCTTCTAGTCGGCCTGAAAAGAGCTTCTTTGTCTGAGTTAACAAAAAAACAAAAAACACTTAAAAAAAAATAATGTGTTGGTGGTTTGAGTGAATAACGTCTGCGCTCACCCCTGCAATCTCTAGAATGGTGCTCTCTGTGATCTCTGCTTCTCCGTTTAGCCTGGCAGCGCTCTGCAGATACGTTATGGCTTTCCGCAGATCTCCCTCAGACACCCTGACCAGCTCATCGATGCCCTGTGGGACACAAGAATGTTTCGCATTTCATGAGAACTGAGCAATTATTTCACTAGTGGTGTAACATAGAAAAGGTCCCAAATTGTCCTCATTTGCATTATTCTGAGAGATTATGTTGGGCAAAAAGTCAGTCACTGGAAAAACAGAAGGTGGCTTGTCCTTGTAGCATATATGCAATACGCTGGGCCTTACTTGTTTGGAATACTTCAGGTTCTCCTTCCTGCATATTTCTAAAATCCTTTCCTCTTGAATATCATTCGCCAGTGGCTTGAAACGAAACTTGGAGCATCTGGATGTGAGGGGCTCAATGATCCTGAGGAGTGAAATATGCACACATGCAGAAGTTACTTTCTATTTTCACTCCAATGTGAATAAACATTCATTAAATAATATGTAATCATATTGACGGAGCCTGCTGACATAGCTGTTCAAGTATTTTGCCTCTGTGATAATATCAGACAGACACCATTTAAAGGATGAATGAAGAGAAGACACCGGAGCAGCTCAGATGGGATGCTTTTTCTTTTTAATTCAAGTGCACAACATGTTAGGGACTAACGTTTCGATGGCAAGCCATCTTCATCAGAGTCCATGAGTACTGAAGAGAGAGGAACCTAGTTATCTGGTAACCCCTGATTTGACAGGTGCAGGCCTATGCGGTGTGGCAATAGGCGATTGGTCCTTCTCATCGGTTGCTCATTGAGTCCACACCCAGGAAACAACTATTTACAAGGAAAACACCATTACACAAGTGAAAGTGCATATAAATAAAGAATATAAAATACAACAAAATATATGTACATAGGAATGCCATTTTGGAAGGCTAGGTGGATACTTATTAGTCATAGAAGCCTGTGTAAAAAGGGCCTATACATGATCCCAACATCATAGTATGATAAACTTCCTCAGACTTTTACAAAAAGCAGGATAGACTCAGCTCCTCATTGAGGCCAGAGGGTTCAAGCGAATTTAGTGTAAAAATCCAAAACGCCTCTCTGCGTAAAAGTTTCTTAATGACGTCACCGCCTCTAGGTGGAGAAACCACCCGTTCAATGCCCCAGAACTTGAGCGAGGCCGGTGATCCATGCTTGGCTTCCATATAATGTCTTGCCATAGCATATGTGGTGTTATTAGTGCGTATAGCAGTTTTATGCTCAGCTATCCTCAGTTTCAATTGACGTTTAGTTTGGCCTACGTAAACGAGACCACATGGGCATTTCAGTAGGTAAACTACGTGTGTGCTATTACAATTAATAAAAGATGAAATTGCATAGCGTTTCCCTGTGCGGGGATGCGAGAAGAATTTGGAGTTAGTGGAGTTGGAACACTGAACGCAGTTACCGCATTTGTAAAAGCCTGTAGGTCGACTGGGAAGCCAGGTCGTCGGAGATGGTGTAGGCATGTATGAACAAGACGGTCACGGATAGTGCGGGCGCGCCTAAAAGTGAAAGTCGGGGGTTCAGAGCAGAAATCAGTTAGTGCAGGATCACTTTTTAACACATGCCAATGTTTACGAATTATGTTTTTAATCCTCCCAGCTGCTGGGGAATACCCCGTGGAAAATCCAATGTTAAAACTGGGGCGCTTTTTAGCAGATTTACGCAGCAAATTAGACCGCTCTGTCTGCAATGCCCTTTCATAGGCCCGGTCAATATCAAGCTGTGAATAGCCACGTTGTAGAAAAGCGCTCTGACAGTTCCTACCGCTTTATCTTTGAAGTCCACGGTAGAACTACAGTTTCTTCTTCGTAGGCGCAAAAACTGGCCTGTGGGGATGTTGCGTATTAAGTGGGTAGGATGGTTACTGTGCGCATGCAGAAGTGTGTTACGACTCAGCGGTTTGCGATAAATAGTAGTTTGTAAAAAACTATTTTCATCTTTTGTTATCGTCAAATCCAGAAAGTGAATCCGCTGGAGGTCCGACTCCATAGTGAACGACAAAAAACTAGTGGTAGAGTTGGCATAGGCCACAAACGCATCTAGTTGTACAGGTGTACCTTTCCAAATCAATACAATATCGTCTATGTACCTATAGTACAGGGCTATGTTTGAAAAAAATGGATTTTGGGTGGGGTTGTGTATAAATTTTTCTTCCACCAGCCATGACTAAGCACGCGTAAGAGGGAGCAAACGCACTACCCATCGCAGTTCCTTGGAGTTGTAGGTAAAAGTCCGCATCATATTTAAAGAAATTGTTAGACAGAATAATTTCCACCAGATTAAGAAGGAAAGTAGAGGGAGGCAAAATATCAGTAGGACGTTTTTCTAAATAGTAAGACATGGCTTGTATACCAGTACTGTGCGGTATGCAAGTGTACAGACTTTGAACATCAAGTGAGACCAGCATATCGCTGGGTTCACATTTCCAGTTTTTTAGCACGTTCAAGACATTTAAATATGATGCGGACTTTTACCTACAACTCCAAGGAACTGCGATGGGTAGTGCGTTTGCTCCCTCTTACGCGTGCTTAGTCATGGGCTGGTGGGAAGAAAAATTTATACACAACCCCACCCAAAATCCATTTTTTTCAAACATAGCCCTGTACTATAGGTACATAGACGATATTGTATTGATTTGGAAAGGTACACCTGTACAACTAGATGCGTTTGTGGCCTATGCCAACTCTACCACTAGTTTTTTGTCGTTCACTATGGAGTCGGACCTCCAGCGGATTCACTTTCTGGATTTGACGATAACAAAAGATGAAAATAGTTTTTTACAAACTACTATTTATCGCAAACCGCTGAGTCGTAACACACTTCTGCATGCGCACAGTAACCATCCTACCCACTTAATACGCAACATCCCCACAGGCCAGTTTTTGCGCCTACGAAGAAACTGTAGTTCTACCGTGGACTTCAAAGATAAAGCGGTAGAACTGTCAGAGCGCTTTCTACAACGTGGCTATTCACAGCTTGATATTGACCGGGCCTATGAAAGGGCATTGCAGACAGAGCGGTCTAATTTGCTGCGTAAATCTGCTAAAAAGCGCCCCAGTTTTAACATTGGATTTTCCACGGGGTATTCCCCAGCAGCTGGGAGGATTAAAAACATAATTCGTAAACATTTAAAAAGTGATCCTGCACTAACTGATTTCTGCTCTGAACCCCCGACTTTCACTTTTAGGCGCGCCCGCACTATCCGTGACCGTCTTGTTCATTCTGACATGAACATGCCTACACCATCTCCGACGACCTGGCTTCCCAGTCGACCTACAGGCTTTTACAAATGCGGTAACTGCGTTCAGTGTTCCAACTCCACTAACTCCAAATTCTTCTCGCATCCCCGCACAGGGAAACGCTATGCAATTTCATCTTTTATTAATTGTAATAGCACACACGTAGTTTACCTACTGAAATGCCCATGTGGTCTCGTTTACGTAGGCCAAAACTAAACGTCAGTTGAAATTGAGGATAGCCGAGCATAAAACTGCTATGCGCACAAATAACACCACATATGCTATGGCAAAACATTATATGGTAGCCAAGCATGGATCATCGGCCTCGCTTAAGTTCTGGGCATTGAACGGGTGGTTTCTCCACCTAGAGGCGGTGACGTCATTAAGAAACTTTTACGCAGAGAGGCGTTTTGGATTTTTACACTAAATTCGCTTGAACCCTCTGGCCTCAATGAGGAGCTGAGTCTATCCTGCTTTTTGTAAAAGTCTGAGGAAGTTTATCATACTATGATGTTGGGATCATGTATAGGCCCTTTTTACACAGGCTTCTATGACTAATAAGTATCCACCTAGCCTTCCAAAATGGCATTCCTATGTACATATATTTTGTTGTATTTTATATTCTTTATTTATATGCACTTTCACTTGTGTAATGGTGTTTTCCTTGTAAATAGTTGTTTCCTGGGTGTGGACTCAATGAGCAACCGATGAGAAGGACCAATCGCCTATTGCCACACCGCATAGGCCTGCACCTGTCAAATCAGGGGTTACCAGATAACTAGGTTCCTCTCTCTTCAGTACTCATGGACTCTGATGAAGATGGCTTGCCATCGAAACGTTAGTCCCTAACATGTTGTGCACTTGAATTAAAAAGAAAAAGCATCCCATCTGAGCTGCTCCGGTGTCTTCTCTTCATTCAAGATTACCTGCCTCCCTCCCGTTGATGCACCAGATGTAAAAACAGAAGCGCGTGGAACCCCTTTTTGTTGATTACCTGGCCGTGAGGACAAGCCTTTTCCCCGCTGCACGCTGTTGTAAAGACGCAAAGATGTCCTTCGAAACTTTGAACGCAAGTACCTCTGCACAATCAGAGACTTTATCGTATACGGACGAACAAGCTGCCAACATACTTTTACCACACTCATTGTTTAAAGACCTGGTCAAGTCCTCTGAACCAAACACCGAAAAACTCTCGGACGACCTTGAAGATCTCCAGAAAACAGAAGCCAGATATCTTTGGCACTCGATAACACTATCTGAATATTGGAGGGCCAAGCGCATTCCGCGAGGGTTGCGCCTAAGCAAGACTCCATCCTTTGGACTTGATGATAAATCTTTCATGAACAAATGGGAAAAAATCTTGAATAAATGTTCCCTTGATCTTATGCTCTTGGTCATTGAGAAGACTAAAGCTGAACAGGAGAAAATCAACTCTGATGTCACACGCCTACAAAATGAACTTAAGGAGAAGGTAAACAGTGACGCTTTCACCGATATTACAACCAAGATCTCTGCTGCTTTGGCAACGTTCACAAAAGATCTACAAACGTACAAACTGAATAAATATGAGCGAGACGTGAAAGACTACACAGATGGCACAGTTTACAACTGGGAAGGAAGAAGGAAGAGAACTACTACGAATCGCCGCCCACCGCGCCCAGCCAGACAGAGAACCAAAAGAGACCCAGTACTCTCCACAGCCAGTGAGAGAGAATCTTCGGATGATGTCAGCGACACTGGGACTGGAAGCGCGCGGCCTTTTTTGGCCAACAACAACTTTCCACGGCAAAAGAAAAAACAAGGCGGGGGACGAGGGGCAAGAAAAGATCCCCCCGCACCAACCCGTTGGTCCCCTCGCACCCTGGGGAAGAGACAGTGATCAACATCTCTGACTGCGCGATTTCTGATGATGAGAAGACAGTTCTTCGCAAAGGACTGTCATTTGCCCCGTCTAATCACACTGACCTGTTTTCTCTTAAAGTGGACTGCTTCAAGTTTTTTCGACAGTTGCATTTAAAACATTTCTTTTCTAGGGGCAATGCTTTATCCAACAGTAACGTGGTTAGTAGAAATGCGGACCCTAGTGTTAACCCTCTATTAAGAGAATATACACCTTTCAAGAAGAAGTCACAGTTTGTACCACTCTCCAACCAAAACCCTACCATTGTCACATTTAGTCAATTGGTTGAAAATGATATGGCGAAATTAAATCATCAATTTGCCTCTAGACCTAACAATATGACTGTAAATGAAATGGCGGCTTTGCGTAATTTGGAAACCAGACAAGACATTATTATTCGGGCTGCGGACAAGGGAGGTGCGTGCGTTGTGATGAGCCTTGATAATTACAACAGCAGCGTAATAAAGTTACTTGACAACAAAGAGCACTATCAGCGTTTGTTGTCTAACCCTACAGCAACCACAAAAGAAAAAATACACGGATTTATTGATACGGCTCATGCAAGAGGTTGGATCACAGAGAAAGAAAAACGTTTTCTACAGGTAGACCATCCGTGCTGTCCGGTATTCTATGGTCTCCCCAAGATTCATAAAAGATTAATTGATCCACCTCTGCGTCCCATTGTATCTAGCATAGGGAGTCTTACTGAACCCCTGTCTCAATTTGTTGATTTTTTCTTGAGAAAATATGTCACCAGCCTGCCCTCCTATCTCGGTGACACGACAGATGTCTTGAACGTGCTAAAAAACTGGAAATGTGAACCCAGCGATATGCTGGTCTCACTTGATGTTCAAAGTCTGTACACTTGCATACCGCACAGTACTGGTATACAAGCCATGTCTTACTATTTAGAAAAACGTCCTACTGATATTTTGCCTCCCTCTACTTTCCTTCTTAATCTGGTGGAAATTATTCTGTCTAACAATTTCTTTAAATATGATGCGGACTTTTACCTACAACTCCAAGGAACTGCGATGGGTAGTGCGTTTGCTCCCTCTTACGCGTGCTTAGTCATGGGCTGGTGGGAAGAAAAATTTATACACAACCCCACCCAAAATCCATTTTTTTCAAACATAGCCCTGTACTATAGGTACATAGACGATATTGTATTGATTTGGAAAGGTACACCTGTACAACTAGATGCGTTTGTGGCCTATGCCAACTCTACCACTAGTTTTTTGTCGTTCACTATGGAGTCGGACCTCCAGCGGATTCACTTTCTGGATTTGACGATAACAAAAGATGAAAATAGTTTTTTACAAACTACTATTTATCGCAAACCGCTGAGTCGTAACACACTTCTGCATGCGCACAGTAACCATCCTACCCACTTAATACGCAACATCCCCACAGGCCAGTTTTTGCGCCTACGAAGAAACTGTAGTTCTACCGTGGACTTCAAAGATAAAGCGGTAGAACTGTCAGAGCGCTTTCTACAACGTGGCTATTCACAGCTTGATATTGACCGGGCCTATGAAAGGGCATTGCAGACAGAGCGGTCTAATTTGCTGCGTAAATCTGCTAAAAAGCGCCCCAGTTTTAACATTGGATTTTCCACGGGGTATTCCCCAGCAGCTGGGAGGATTAAAAACATAATTCGTAAACATTGGCATGTGTTAAAAAGTGATCCTGCACTAACTGATTTCTGCTCTGAACCCCCGACTTTCACTTTTAGGCGCGCCCGCACTATCCGTGACCGTCTTGTTCATTCTGACATGAACATGCCTACACCATCTCCGACGACCTGGCTTCCCAGTCGACCTACAGGCTTTTACAAATGCGGTAACTGCGTTCAGTGTTCCAACTCCACTAACTCCAAATTCTTCTCGCATCCCCGCACAGGGAAACGCTATGCAATTTCATCTTTTATTAATTGTAATAGCACACACGTAGTTTACCTACTGAAATGCCCATGTGGTCTCGTTTACGTAGGCCAAACTAAACGTCAATTGAAACTGAGGATAGCTGAGCATAAAACTGCTATACGCACTAATAACACCACATATGCTATGGCAAGACATTATATGGAAGCCAAGCATGGATCACCGGCCTCGCTCAAGTTCTGGGGCATTGAACGGGTGGTTTCTCCACCTAGAGGCGGTGACGTCATTAAGAAACTTTTACGCAGAGAGGCGTTTTGGATTTTTACACTAAATTCGCTTGAACCCTCTGGCCTCAATGAGGAGCTGAGTCTATCCTGCTTTTTGTAAAAGTCTGAGGAAGTTTATCATACTATGATGTTGGGATCATGTATAGGCCCTTTTTACACAGGCTTCTATGACTAATAAGTATCCACCTAGCCTTCCAAAATGGCATTCCTATGTACATATATTTTGTTGTATTTTATATTCTTTATTTATATGCACTTTCACTTGTGTAATGGTGTTTTCCTTGTAAATAGTTGTTTCCTGGGTGTGGACTCAATGAGCAACCGATGAGAAGGACCAATCGCCTATTGCCACACCGCATAGGCCTGCACCTGTCAAATCAGGGGTTACCAGATAACTAGGTTCCTCTCTCTTCAGTACTCATGGACTCTGATGAAGATGGCTTGCCATCGAAACGTTAGTCCCTAACATGTTGTGCACTTGAATTAAAAAGAAAAAGCATCCCATCTGAGCTGCTCCGGTGTCTTCTCTTCATTCAAGATTACCTGCCTCCCTTCCGTTGATGCACCAGATGTAAAAACAGAAGCGCGTGGAACCCCTTTTTTGACCATTTAAAGGATCTTTGACGATACAACTTTTACAGCCTCCATTTTGTTTGTGAGCATAGAAGAACTGGAGCAAGGCCATGCCGTGGCCAACAGGCCCGGGTCCTTTGCCGACCCCTCCTCGTCTCTCTCCCAATTCGCTTCCCATCCACCTCTCACACTGTCCCGTCAAATAAAGTCGATAATAAAATAGAAGAACTGGAGCAGACCTGCTGACGTAGTTGCAGATGAGGCAGAAGCGTGTGCTGCGAGACTCCTTCTCCATGGTGCGCCTCAGGGCCGCCTGCGCTGCGTTGGTCATGGAGTCCGCCTCGTCCAGAATGATGATCTTGAATGGAGGGCAATGCTTTCCACTGATGGACACAGGAGATAAACATTAAGAAAACAGGTAGGAAATTGATTGACCTTGATCAACTATTGGGCAAAATGTGGCTACTATGAAGGCCATGCATCTTCTTCTCCAAAACTGTCGGAAATTGTATGGTACTTCAAACCAATGCCAACAGTTATCCGTTTCTTCTCCTAAGATCCAATAACACACTTTCTACTACTTACTCGCTCAGCGAGATATGTAAATAGAAATGTCTATGTCTTTTAGCAAAGTGAGGTCTGCACAGACGAGGAGAGTGCACATGATACAATGTCGGCAGATTACGAACAAGTAAATGAGGTAAAAGTGAGTAACTAGTATCGACGTTTGTGAATGTAGCTTAAGATCCAGTCCACTTAAATGGTGAATAAACCAGGCTGTTGGGAACAGGTTGGTTATACCCTGCTCCACTTTCAGAGGATGGAACAGAACTATGTTGGGCTAACTGCGTTTTATGGATACAATGTAATGCAACACACTTACTCAGACCGGCTTCCTGCTGCGGTGAGCTGTGCAAAGGTCTTGACCTTCTCCCTGATCACCTGGATCCCTCGCTCATCGGAGGCGTTCAGCTCCAGCACACGCTGTCTGAAGAGCTCAGGTCTACAACATGGAGATGAACACAGAGAGAATGCTTGCTAAATAGACACAGAAATATTAATATATGAATTTAATATTCGCTGCCATCAAATCCAATAAACCACTTCAACCTACGTAGTTCAGGCCTACACTCAGCAATGCCTTTTTTTACAGGCCCTTATCTTGAATGTGATGTACATGTCAGAGGTGTGCATCAGCTTAATACTTCTCCACTGGGCTTCCGGTTGGCAATAAAATCAAAGTGTTTATTGAGGCTGCAATAGCGAAAATGGGTGCATATAAATTAGCAGAGATGTGTGAAAAAACACACCTTTTTGTTAATTCCCAAATGGTTGAACAAGCTAGTAATTGCTACAAGAGCAGTGGGTGATGTCCCTCTCTGATTTCAGCATGTCCTTGAGACTCATCTCTTGAAAACAGTACCGGTATCTTCTATCCTGCTAAGTTCATCGTAAACACCCCAAACTTCCATAATTAGGCCAACCACAACATATGCTTACATTTTCCTGTAGAACTAAGACATTGTACATGTATTTCCACTGCTAATCTCGCATAACTGTTCGAGAAACACATTTACAGTATACGTTGACATGAAAATGGTTCCCCATCTAATTCCACCCCATTTCAGCAAGGGACACAAGTTTCATCCAAGTCTCTTGAACCCTTTGACCTGGATATCATCCTGTATCATGAATACATGAGGTCACACCTGCCCTCTAATGACACAGGACAGCCATGCCAAGGCATCTAGTTGGCGTAACAAATCGACCTCAGAAATCTCTTCTCTGGCTGCAGCCCCCTAATGCACACCATACCTCCAGTGGCACGCTGTAATAATTAGGGATGCACCGATACCACTTTTTTGAAAACCGATACAAGTACGAGTACATTAATGTGTGTACTTGCCGATACCGAGTACCAATATCGATACCTTTTACCACCAAAATATAATGAAAATAAATGCCTTGTTTTTTTCCACCTGTGATATTTGTATTGTCCATTTCCATGTAGATTTAAATGTTAGTAAATGTATGAGGTGGCACTTTTTTCCATGTTGATTTCAAGTCCACAGAACATGACAAGATTTTGCATCGTTTTGAGTAATAGTACTACTCGCAGCTGGTATCGGCAAGTGCTTGACGAGTACGAGTACGAGTATAATGAGCAGTATCGGGAGCCAATACCGATACCAGTATCGGTATCGGTGCATCCCTAGTAATAATCATACTATACCCTAGTACTACAATACTATGACATAACACAGAGCCTTTAGTAATTCACTATGACCTGGTCATTGCCATTCTGGTAACAGCAACATTTATAACTCCGTGTCTCAACGGGTTAAGCAGGCGTAGATAGCTCTGCAGTGAAAATGAAACCAAATGCGTCGGCTATTTTCTGAGTGAGAGTGAGTGAGAGACTGTCCCCAGCTGCACCCGACCTGAGCACAGGATTCAGCAAAGGCTCGCCGGCTCTCTTGGAATGCATCTCTGGAGCAGACAAGCAGTCTAATCAGCCTGACGGGAAGGGGGCCGGTGGGGGGAGTAGAGAAGGTCAGAGTGCAGCAGCTCCCTGTATATTACACTGGAGTGGGATGACGCCATAACACTACACTGAGAAGAGCGCTGTGAGCTGCCTGTGCGAAATGAGAGAATGGAGCGACACACAAAGGCGAGTATAATATGGAGCATGACGGCCATATAACCTGGAATAACTACCATGTATACACACACAACCAAACAAAACCCAAAAGAAACCAAAAACGCAACACCTGAAATAGAAAGTGTGAGCCACAATACACATTATGAGGCACAGGAACTTTACTCCACTTTGAGGCACTGTACTTTCTAAGACATAAAATGTGCAAAAATACTAATGAATAAAGGCAGTATTTGCACTGTGAAGAGATCAAGATAGAGAGAGAGCGATACACGTAGAGAGAGATAGAGATAGAGAGAGAGAGATAGGGAGAGAGTGAGTGAGTGTGCAAGAGCTGATCATCAGGTATCTCACCCATAGAGCTCTCTAGCTGCTGCCAAAATGGTGGAGGTCTTTCCGGTACCTGGCGGTCCGTAAAACAGTAAATTGGGCAACTGCAATTAGAGAAGAACATCAACATATTGTTAAAGATTTCTGCTATCAAACACTGCTTTCGGGTAAGGCTTAAACTTTTTTTCATGGGACTGTTTAAAATGAATGAAAGCAAGTTTATGTACGTATCCTTGATCAAACATGGCTGATTGGTGCCACGTCACACCAATCCACTTAGGGTAAACAAAGCCTAATGGCATCTCAACACAAAAGGCTGATGGGGGGGGGGGGGGGGGGTATCTATGTGTGTGTGTGTGTGTGGACCTCCAATGCTTTGAGCCGTGTGAACATAACGGTTGTAACAAACATAGCGGTTGTAACTTCTGTGCTAACTAACGGAGACACAGCACCTGTGCTCTGCGTCTGCCCGTCAGTAAGGAAGAGGGGTGATGAGATTGAGTTACAAAATGTCGCCTGAAGAGGGCCTTCTCAGGTTCAGGAGTAGCACACCACTAGTTACTATTAATAGAGTCAGAGAAACACCAACACAGAGCAGCAGTGAGAGAGGACACACAGCTGGGAGGATCAGTTGGTCATTTCCTCACCGAATGACATAACCGTCACCAGACATTAAATAACTACTGTTTGCACGAGGAAAATATAATTTCACTGAAAGAGTGTAGCATAGTAAGAAGTAGGAACTGAACCTCTTTGTGCAGAGCCCCTATTACAAGGTTGCCATTACAAAAACTGGTAATGACCAAGTCCTAATCTGTTAATTAAGAGCTTCTGTGATATCATACCAATGTCGATTAGAGCTGGGAATCGATCCAGAAGGTCATGATCCGATTCGATCCACGATCCAATTCAATTTGATTCGATATTGATCTTCTGTATTGCTGGGTTGTCACTTTAACCCATTTATGCCTAGAATCCTAAGACCAGTTACAAAAACCTATATATCTCAGCCTTTGATGCCCACACAAACATGAAATAGTGGGCATGTAGCCTACATGAATGTGGATGAGTGCTACAGGATGTGGCTGAGGAATAGCGCCTATAATCATCTGCAAAAGATCAATCCACAAAGTTGTGAATCGATATTGCACTTTTCGAACGTGAATCGATATTGGATCGTAGATCGATCTTTTGAACCCAGCCCTAATGTCTATGATTTTGTTTTCCAGCAAAGAATGAATAGGCCCAGCCTAGTGAATAGCTGAATTGCATCAGTGTATGAAATGCGCTATGCAAATAAACTTGCCTTGCACATTCACATGCCAGTTTCCGCAAGAGAAGGAAATTCTGGAGCATCAAGCAAACTCTCAGGAATTTCACCGTCAATAAATTCTACATGGCAACTTTGAGGTGTGCAGATCTTAACTGATATCAAATTACATAGGTCCTCCACTATTCTTTTCAGCATAACTTGTATACTGCTGTACTCTGTACTGACCCCACACTCTGTACTTGCTTGAATGTCCTCCTTGTAAGTGGCTTTGGTGAAAAGCGTCTGCTAATTGTAATGTAATGCAATGTTCTCTTTCAAATTTTGCCGTTTCGGATCTTGCACCCACCTAAAATAAGAGTTGGATGGATGTCCACAGTATTACACAGCACAAGAGGTAAATGACTGTGTTTATATGACAACGATGCAAACATAGGACACCCAGGCATACAATTATACGGCAACGATGCAAAGCGTGAGCACACAGCTGGGCCTTTGGATAAGAAGCAGAATTACTCACATCAGCGCCCTCTAGGGATTTCTTCAGAACTGCAACCACCTCCTCTTGAAATGCCACCTCCTCTATACATTTTGGTCTGCTGTAAAAACAAAATAAAAGGAGACATTCAGTGTTCTGGTTCCACATCATCAGGATAAAACTGAGGAAAACAATTTGGATGATAGTGTCAATGTTGTCAAGGCGCAAAAAGTAGTTCAGTCATTTATTGTTTAGCTCCTACCAACTACCACGATCTGCATGGATGACAATCATGACTTTATTGTACTTTGCACTACGTATGCTTCAAATGATCTGCTTTTCAGGTAATTGGAACAAGGAAATTGGATCTGCATATCGTGTATGGTCAGGCTCAATATGAGCAACTTTACATCAAAACATACTTGTCAACATAATAAAGTGAAAGCCGTGAAAGCCCAACTGGGAAACTCCAACTCCCATTGTCATTGTGACACAGCACTCCACAGCACACAAGTGTTCACTGCACACTGCACACAACAGAATTGCATTTATGCCTCACCCGTGCAGGGGGACAGCCCCCAATGGCGCCCCAAGGGGGCAGTGCAGCGGGACGGTACCATGCTCAGGGTACCTCAGTCATGGAGGAGGATGGGGGAGAGCACTGGTTAATTACTCACCCCACCAACCTGGTGGGTTGGGAGTCAAACCTTTGGGCTAAAAGTCTGACGCCCTAACCGACTGCCCAGTGAAATACAGTAATACAGTGAAATGTGAAACATTTAGGACAGGGGTGTCAAAGTCATTTCAGTTGAGGGGCCATATACAGCCTATTTGAACTGAAGTGGACCAGACCAGTAACGCAAGTTCAAAGGGTAGCAAATTTCTGCTTCATACTGGAATCACATTGCTAGTCAATCATCTCGAGGTGGATGACAGCAGGTGTTAACAGGAGCACTGCCTGTCAATGACAACCAAAAAAGGCATTTGTTTTACGTTATTGAAAACCTGAAATCTCAGACAACAGTTGCAAATTTAGTTTGACACCCCTGGTTTAGGACATGTGCAACATCCTAAACAAACAAATACTGGCCTAACACGTATACAGATAATACAAAAAGTTAAACACTGGCGACTTACTATTTCTCTACCCATGGTACAGCTTTAGGTTTCTTCTCCCCTGATCCAGCTGCCTTGTCCTTCACTGGCTTGATGCTCTGGCCGGATGTTCCTTTCAGAAACGCCTGCATTTCTATGATCCTACCTGAAGGAAAAAATGTGCGTGCAACGTGTGGTTTGAGTAACAATTTACACTGTGCATTTTGGCATACGACAGAAGAACTACAATGACACAGTCTCACTTAAACGGCAATTAAACGACCACAAGCACGTCCAATTGCAGTTCACATTACAAATGTGACGTTATGCGAAGAAAGACTAAAGTAGACATCCATGCACATAGACGAAAACATCAGCATTCTGCTTAGGCCTACTAAATAGGGTCATTTGATTTGAGGAACAGCTGCCTGGCCATGGAGTACAGGCGGCTGGCTGCGCATCAACAATAACATACTGTAATGTGGAGTATAGAACTGTCAGATACCAAGTATTCAACTGTGGGCATTTATGATCATTGATGATGTTGAATTTCTTTCTTGTTGTCAATCTTGGTTGTGAGGCAACGTAAACTGAACCTACTTACAAAGTAAGCGTCAAATCGCACTGTCAAAATAGAATAGCAAATTAACTGCCTATGCACATCCCGTATCAATCAAATATCAAAATAAACGTAACCTGTATCTACAATGGACATGTACTGTCCACACATTACCCGATGTGCAGAAACAATGCAGACGGAAAGTGTTCGCTAATCAGCTAGCTAACTTGGCTATGACACTGTCACGCAGTCTTCTTTTTAATCCAGTCAATGAGCCTGATAAAACATGTAGTTTATGAGCACAGATGCAACCAGCCTTACCAAACGAAGGGCGTTCAACTGAAGTTAGATAATACTAGTCAAAAAGTGATAGCTGACATTTGTTGACAGAAGTGAAGCGGCAAGCAAGTGCAGACCAGAGATTCCCGCCAGTCCCATATGTTACGTAGTCTTCCGTCTACGTCATGACGTTTTGCAAAATTGATCACGTGGGAAGGCGTTGTAGGGGTGCATTTCTATTTATTTTTGTAGGACAGCCCATTTAGAGAATACTTTGTAGGTTTAATGTACTCCCTCGTATCGACAAAAAAGTAAACGTACCGTCTTTGAAGTAGTGAATCATGTGCTAATGGTTGCTTTACAGTGCCGAGAAGTAAAAATGAAGCAATGTGCAGGTGAGAGCTCAAAGCAGAATCAATATGTCAGACTATTTATTATGAAATTCGGTAAACTCGCTATCCATAAGCGACACTCGGTCTGGTTACATGAAATAAATTAACTGGACTGTTGACCAGTAGCCAACATTCTTGTAAAGTCATACTTTAGAAGGTCAACAACACTGAAAAACAATCAAGGGTGTGTTAGTAATAGGCCATTATTCCAACAGAGAGGATTAGGCTGCCTATACTAACTGCCTACCTAACAGTGCTGTTTTGTAGTATCACAATAGTAACACGTAGTTGCCCCTCTGTAGCCTAGCTAGTGATGGTAATAGATGAAACAAAGTTCATTATTGTATTGCACGTGAAGAATGTGTTTTGTAGACCTGCACCAGGATGCACAGGGCCATGCGCCATATCATCCAAGATGGTAAACAAGGGCTGTGGACGCAGATGCTTTCTCCTCCACCCCGACCGTTTCCAAGGCAATCACCAGGTCCCAAGGGATAATGGACGGGCGGGTACCATGTTAATGGCCTGCCTTATAGTTCACACTAAAATGTGAAATAGATCTTAGGAGTCAATAGTCTTAGGAGCCAATGTGAAGACCATAACCCATATGTTATACACAATAATAAAGTATGTTTTTTTATTTGAATAAATTGCAATTGAACTTTTAAATGCCTGAAATTGGTATGTCATCTTTGAGCCTGTTTTCATTTTATTGAGGACCAGTGTAATTAGTCTTTAAAAAAAGAGATAGAAAATGCTCATTGAAATCCATCATGTTTTTTTTTCATCTGAATATTTGTTAAGAGCATAGACCTGCTCTGAGTTTCAGGTTTGGAGAAAAGCAACTCCAGTCCGTGCAATCCATAGCTCCAGGTTTTCCATTATAACCCAACACCCCCCATTATCCCAATCACTCCCTCCAGGCAGGTGCCTGCTTTCTGATTTGTTGTTTCCCGGAGCCACCCGAGTCACCCACTCTGACAGCACACCGCAGGTTATTGTCAGCCTGCCCTCCTCCCCAGTACAATACCAGTATCAACGAGAGAGAGGGAGGCAGAGAGAGAAAGAAAGAGAAGAGAAAGGAAGCGGGTATGTCTGTGTGTGTGTGTGTGTGTGTGTGTGTGTGTGTGTGTGTGTGTGTGTGTGTGTGTGTGTGTGTGTGTGTGTGTGTGTGTGTGTGTGTGTGTGTGAATGTGCATGTCATGGTGAGCATCATCAATAATTTACCCAAAGACTCCCTCTAAAGCAGAGTAATAAGAGGGGAAGCACTCTCCGCCGTCTGTGCACTCAGTTGTGTCTTATCTCTCCAGCAGTGCTCCTCATCTCCGTGGTGGAAGGTTCCACTGTGACTGTCCCGGTGTCGGTGAGCAGGGAGTGGCTTGCACCGCCACTGTCAGCCGTGCGCATGGGGGAGCCCTCCGACGACGACGACGACAACAACCATCCCTCCTCCAGCGTGTACGCCGGAAGAGGCTGCGTGGAAGAGAGGTGCGTGGAAGTCACGGAGAAGGAGGAGGAGGAGGAGGAGGAGGAGGAGGAAGAGGAGAGGAAGAGGAAGCAGAGAAGGGGCGGGGAGGCAGAGAGGCAAGTGGATGCTGCCGTTGCTGATGCTGCTACTGCTACTGCCACCATCATCAGCGCCGTCACCACCACCTCCACCTCCATCGCCACGGCCAAGGCCACCGCATCCACACGGCACACACACCCTGCGATGCTCTGTTGGATGCGGGAGGACGAGATGTCTGTGCAGGAGTTTCTGCAGCGCGTGGAGTCCATCATCCGGCATGTTGGTAAGTGTTTTTGGTCGCACCGTGGCGTCCGGAAGGCTGTCAGTTGGTTGGTTGGTGGGATGTGTGTGGGACGGGTACAGGATGGTGGGATGCTTTGGAAACGAGTGAGGATGCTGTGTGGTTTGGAAGAGTGCACCTCTTAATGCTGTGGGAAGAAACCGATATGGAGGCAGGGCACTGTGTCGGTATTGTGCTGTTGGAGTAGTATATGACCTGCTCCTGTCAGCTCCTCACTTGAAAATAGAAGGAGGACATAGAACAGCAATAGAAAACAGTAGACACACAATTTGCAGTCAAACGAAAATTCAAATATGGAGGCAGGGCACTGTATCAGTACTATGCTGTTGGAGTAGAGTATATGACCTGCTCCTGTCAGCTGACCTACACATTCTTAAGTGTTGTGATCCATGTGACTTAAGACCTTGACACTGTTTGTTTTTTATTGCGTGTGTTAAAGATTCACTTTAAAGGAGTAGAGGTTAGCAAGTGTCACCTGATCAAAGCAGTCTGTGATGACAACATGAAAAACATGAAGGTCTGAGTGATTTTTACATGTTGTGGATAAACAACATTTCTTTATAATGCTTAGGAATCATTTTGTTGCCTTCACGTGAGAAAGGTCTTCATCCTCATTACCATAAATTAAATACTACTGGTTAATTACAGGTTCAGTTTCAATTACTGTATCATCCTTGTCTCTGGTTGAAATATATATTTGAATCAGGTCAGTTGGTCCCTCAATGTCAAGTAAAATTGGGGCAGTGATAGAGATTCACCCGCCTCCTGGTGAACAGTTATTAATGGGATTTGGAAAAGTGGTAGCCTACTGTACACGAATCTGAATGAGGCTGGGGTATACGTCCCACTGAGTTTGTGGCAAATATGACCCCAGAGCTAATTCCCAACCTTTTAAAGATTTCGAATAACAAAACATCTCTCTCATAAAGAAGAACGCTTAAATATTTTTTTTCTTTTTTTTTTCTTTTTATGTTTTGTCCTTTTTCTTTTGACCCACAATTAACTAGGCATATGAACAACATCACAGTAAAGACATTTTGTATTTTATTAATACAGTACTAATGACAATTTCAGGAGCCCCCCATGTGCAGAATTTTCCTTGGAATGTTCCTAAATCTTATGCCTGCTGCGCTCTATCCTGCTGTGCTTGTAGTACTGTACTGTATTCTCCAGACTTGGCGATGCCGGGGGTGTTCTCTGGCAGGGCAGAGGAGGAAGTAGGTTATTGTGCCACACACACTACCGCTGCTGCTTGAGCTGCCGTTTATATCGCCGGCTCTGTAAGGCACTGCAGCAGCGCCTTCTGAAGGGGGGCAGGGGGCCGATTAGCCCATTGGTTACCATGGAAACTGTGCGACAGGCAGGCAGTGTCTGCATGCAGGCTGTGTATGTTACTTACACACCGTATTGATGATGGTGGTGGAAAAGCCCATCCGTCTCCCGTCTTTGAGTCTGGGCTTGCCTTTTTGTCGAAACTCCTCCTCCCTCTCCTCTTTCAATTCCACAAGGACACCCAATTAATGTCACCAGGGCAAGCTCTTAGCAACCTCTGGCTGGGAGATGGCATTTGAAACAACTGAGACGATATGTTAGGGTCAGTTACTCATTTTTTTATACTGTTGGTTGAGCCATCATTTAGACAAGCAGAGACATTGGCTGACTAAGTTGTTTTTTTTTACCTCAAATAACACAGGATGATATCTTATGTTCTTTGTACACACACATGAGTGTGAAGATGCCTGTAATATATGGTTAATTATCTGAATTAAAATAATATATTTATTTTATTTTACAATAAAATATTACAATCTAATGTTACTACATGGCCTGTAGAAGATGCTGTGGGTTTGTGGTTTTGTAGTGTTGGCTGTCGAGCAGTATGAAGCGGAGAAGAGGCATACTTTGTAGGGCGGGGATGTGTGGGAGTCTGTGTGTTGTGTGTGTGTGTGCGCGCGTGCATGTGTGTGTGGGGGGTGGTTGTGTCAGTATTGCAGCAGTGATTCAGTGTGATTACATTTCCACCTTGTAAAGCATGACTGACTCACCCTCTCAGAAGCCGGGCCGGGCTGGGAGTGCATTCTGATTGGATGGCAGTGACATCATGCTTCCCGGAATGTATGATGCATCATATACTGTATACATCCTAAAGTGTTATGAAGTCTCGTTGATATGTGAAGATGAATCTGAGGCCGTGAAGGTGAAGCAGATACGAGGAGCAAGCTGAATGTTAGTGATAAGCATAGCGTCCTGTGTTTTTCCTTCCATTGTAGCAGGGCCAGTATCTGCGGTTAAATAAATTCTAAAATCAATACATCATTTTATGTGTTTATCACTGGAAGGGGAGCGCTAACCAGCATCCCACATATGCATAAATATCACACCACTCATAAATTAAGTTACATATACTAGACATGCGTGCGCTAGTGTTTGTGTGTGCTGCCCTTTGAA
Organism: Engraulis encrasicolus; assembly: GCF_034702125.1. Lineage (NCBI taxonomy): Eukaryota > Metazoa > Chordata > Actinopteri > Clupeiformes > Engraulidae > Engraulis > Engraulis encrasicolus. The sequence goes on along the minus strand of NC_085862.1, from coordinate 49,494,316 downwards.
ATAACATTGAAAGGGAGAAAATAGAACAGAAATGCAACAGTAGAGACACCACTTGTAGTCAAACAAAATTCAGAAATTCCCAGAATGGAAGCACTTCCCGTCCCATGTACAGGAAAATACCACACCAACTCATTAACTGTTAAACGTAACACCTGAAGTGTCAGTAGTCGTCCCTTTAGTCAATGTCAAAGTCAGATTTATTGCCACTTTCTTCACATGCACCAGTCATACAAAAGGAATTAAAATTACATTCCACTCTTCATCCCATGCATAGACAGGACAGACATTAAAAACAGTGTTGTTGAGAGGAAAGAAGTAGAATAGAAATAGAAATGCATTGATTCAGTCACCCTCCTCTAATTAGGCTAAGAGGATTAACAGGAAGCGTGCCACCCAAAATGAGGCATGGCGCTGGCTGCACTGATGTGGTAAACACAGAAATGAAGTTGTACTGTGTGTGTGTCAGACAGGTCTGGAGCAGCAGACACACAAGCAGACAAACCAGGGCTGGACTGTGGGAGAAATAGGGCCCAGGTAATTTTGGCTTAAAGGGGCCCCTCATAATTAGCGGTGCAGAACTGACTCATCGGTGGGCCCCTATTTTCAGAAATGTAAAAAAAGAACACTTTTTTTACATTTCTGAAAATAGGGGCCCGCGAGGGTGCAGGGCCCAACGGGAAATGCCCGCTATGCCAGATGGCCAGCCCAGCCCTGCACACCAGCAGACAAGGCCCACAGCTGACCAGGATTCTTATGGGGCAAAGTGGCTGGAAAACACATCAAAATGTCTCTATAATCAGAACAGGGTGTGCTTTTCAAAGGCTCTCACTCTCTTACTCACTCCTGTTTTTGGTGCATATGTCCTACAGATGTGCTTGCAGAGAAAACCACCAAAAGGTGTATATATTTTGAACCAGTAAAATGACAGCTTGATTTAATTTGCAAATGAAAGGAAAGGAAAAATATTACTACACAGTGACTTGCTGGATCATTTTTTCAGAACTACGTATGTAATGGAATAAGAAGTGGTAAATCAAGGAAATCAGGAATAGAGAAGAAGAAACAAGAAATGGTTTTACAGTTATTGTAAAAGTAATTAACTATTTGACAAAGTAATCTGTATACTGCTGTGTACTCAGTGTATGACATTATTCTTATGATTATGTTACTATACCCACATGATTTACTGTAATTACACTCGTAGTCACTGCCCCACTACTTGGTCTAGTGTTTTGTTTTGTGTAGTAGCTTATTTCTGACATCAGTAGCAGGCTTCTGTTGTTCTGTGGTGTGGGGTGCAGTGTATTTCAATTAACACCAGCTTTAGCCCAGTTGGCACAGTTCCACCTCGCTGTCATCACTGATACCATCATCCGAGGCCTTGGCACACTGTTAAGTAAAGACAATACTCTGGTCTGGGAAAATAAAAGCTTCCATGGCAAACAGCGGCAAAGGTGAACAATAGAAGGTCATAAGACTTCCTCTGCCCCCTCCCCTGGACCTGATGTAATGCCGCCGTCATACGTCATGCTTAAACAGGCTTCACAGATGCCTTCCTTCCTCAGCTTGCTCCTGTTGACGTGCCGTGACAATAGTCCTCAGCTGGAAGAAGAACCTCATGGGTATAGCCCACTAGACTAGACTAGACCGGCGTCCCAAAACTTTAGCCAGACTTTACCAGTGACTGAGATGTCAGTATATTCAGTATTAGTTGTTAAATTGTTGCCGAATTTGACCTTTAATCTTCATACTCTCTACTGTAGTATTTGCGTTTCTGGTTGATTTAGGCGTTTTTTTTTACGTTTTTTACAAACACAGCACCATACTATGGACGAAAATATCTTTTTGTTTTTGGAGTTGGAGTTTTGGAATTTGGAAATGCATAGGCCTACACTGTTTTTTTTTGTTAGTATTATTGTTAATTTTGTTAAAGTATTATTTATTAGCATGGTTGGTAATACTAGCCACATCATTTTTATCCCCTTGCACAATAAATACCTAAAACATCATACTATATTTATTTATTTAACACGCAGACATATACCTGTATCTATTTTATGATATAGTATATGTAGGGAGCCTATTAGATTACATAAATTTACAGTAGCCCATTTCTTATGAACATACCAAGTGTAAAGCGAAAGACTCTGGACTAAAAGGCTTACGATGCTGACCAGTGGCAGCTTGCCCTGGTCTCAGTTGTGGAGGGCTCAATCATCAAAAGTACAGTTGTTTGTGCTTAGTGATGCAAAACCTACTGTAGCTATCTATAGAATTCGGTTGTGTTTTTTTCATGTGGTTTCCTCGTTGTTTTTTACATTGGACTCCCCCTTCACAAACTTCAGGAAAAGAGTCATTCTTGTTTTTTTCTGTCTTTCAGAGGGTTTCTCCTGACGCAAGCCACAATTTACAGTCACTTATAAATAGACAGTAGCACAGTGGAACAATAAAATACAGACATCTGGTGGAGCCACGATATGGGCTTTCAACAAGATGCTCAAATTAGGCCGGTTTTGCCCAGGAGAATTAGAAGTGCAAAAATCTGAATCTAAATAAGCATTTCCACGCCTTGGTTGGTGTCTGTTTTTGCAGCTTGGTCTTGAAATTTCCTGACTTGGATTTAAGAAGATTCATTTTTTTTGCTCAGCTGTTGTTGATGTTTGAGGTTTCCCCTCCTCATGGGGTGTTTGTTTGAAATCGGGATTCATACCGCAGGAATAACATGACTTTGTGATAGTGCAGCGGTTCTGGAATGACAAAGCATACGTGCCCCCGGACATGTCTCTGCTGCTGTGGTCAGTCATGGATGCACGATGGTGGCGATCAGGAAGCAGATTCATAACAAATATCCCACCGTACACGTGAGGACATTTGTGTTTATACATCGTACATTGTATGAAGTTGTAAGGCTCTGAAGCTGGGGGGCAAAGGGGCCAGTTGTCCCAAGCCCCCCAAAATTGGGTTCTCATTACAACGTAACCTTTTTTTGGGTGGGGAGCCCTTTCAGATGACTTTGTCCGTGGCCCCGCCAAAGCTGCCAACTGATTTTGCAGCATGTTCGCAATATCAACTATAGGAAAGAATGTATGATGTTCATTATGTCTAAAAGAAGAATCAATTCTTAATGTTTATTTTGTTTCAGACATGTAAAAGTTTTATCTTTTACCTGACTTGTTTCGATTTTGAGACTTCCGTCTTCATTAAAAGGTCACATGGATGTTGATGTGTGAAGTGATTTTAAACAGACTCCTTGGATGCCGTCAATATTGACAGGTTGGTCACACCTCTTGCTGTTAGAGTTGTGGCCTCAGGATGGTGGTCCAGGTGTGAGACAGTATGTACAGTACTGTATGTTCCCGCAACACTGTCCATGGTGATTGGGCTGTGCTTTCTGATCTCTATTGACTCTTTAATCCAGCGGTGATACCTGTTGTTCTCTTGATGATTTTGGTGTTGTCCCAGTCCATGACATGATTTTCCCTTCTGCAATGGTCTGTTATTGCTGATTTGAGGTTTTCTTGCATGACTTTTCCCTTTATTGCTCTTGTTTGTCTCTGTTCTGTTTCTCTTTCACATTTATGTTAGCTTTTTCATATATTAAATGTCCTCCCTGTCTCCCCAATGTAGGTCTTGTTACATGACTGGCATGTGTGTGGCTTTACCGGTGTCTGTATGTTGTGCTTTTTTTGTGGCTCATTGGATGCCTTCTGTCACTCCGCTGATATGTGGTAGGGTCACCGATGCTTTTGTTTCCTGTTTTTGGGTGGTCTGTTTTTTCTCTTTTTTCCCTTTTTCCGCTGTGTTTTTTCCTTGTTTCTTACTCGTTGTGTTCCTTTATGAATGGCCCATTGCGGGTGTCCAAATGTGATGGTGCATATAAACCCAGCCAGGTAGGAGACACATTGGATATTACCCAAATTGTTCCTGATAGACTCTCCTGATAGCTGTCCAAGCTAGGTAGAGAGAGGAGAGGAGGGAGGAAGAGGCATCATAGCTGTCAGAGGAAACAGGCAGACTTAGACACGTCCAGCACTTAGCCCTGCGCCAGGGGGGCGGGGGGACTGGAGGGAGGAGGATGGGGTGGTGGAGGGAGGGAGGGTTGAAAGGAAGTGCACAATCCGGATCCAAACACAAGGGCCTGTTGCTTTTAATATGGCCCCCTCATTCCTGTTTTGATGGTTTTTATTGCCAGCTGCCAAGAAGCAAAGGTCGCGGCGCCCCATCGCAGGAGCCAGTCACCCCACTGTGATGTCACGTGCTGTTGTTGCTGTTGTCCTTCGATGCTCACGGCTGCAGATGTTTGGGGGTGTTGTCTCATCCCAATAGATGACAAAAATACAGACACACAAAATGTCACATTTTGCAGAAGTTATGGTTTTATGACAGTGAATTGATTAGATTCATGAGTTTACAGATATGCTGTAAAATCATTGAGCACTACATGCTGTTTGTATGGGAAATCCATTCACGTTTAAGGGGTTGATATCCTGCAGGTTGTTTGAATTGTCAAAGTGTTTGACATATAGTTCTATAGTCTTTACGTCCTCTTTTTTGACAGTTTCAACCCTCACTTCAGTGTGCAGTCTAGGTTCATGGATGGTAGATGATGCGTCAGACTTAGTGTTGCTTTTAGTCTCAGGTTGTGTGTCTGTGTTTGGGTTCAGGCCGAGGGAAAGGCGGAGATGAAATTACAGTGTGCCATGTGATGCAGTCATTGTCTGTCGGTCTGTCTGTCAGGCTTTTACCACTCAGCTAATGGCAGAGAGTGAGTGTGTCCATTAGGCCCTCTTTCTCTCTTCACGTGCCTGTGCCAATTCCTGATGTATTCCACTGTTACCTTACAGTATCCCTCTCTTACATACTGTATCATGAAAACACATCATGTATATGCCTGCAAGCTGGCATGCACACATTTAAATGGACACACACACGCACACCCATAAAAAAACACGTGTAAGCTTACATGTGTGGACGCACAGACGCACACATGCACGTACACGTACACGCACACACACACACACACACACACACACACACACACACACACACACACACACACACACACACACACACACACACACACACACACACACACACACACACACACACACACACATGCACACTGTTCCCATCTCTTCCACTTTATATACATTCTTTCTAGTTTTATTACCAAATTAAATGCGGTCGCCAGATTCAAGTCGCATGCAAACACTGCAACAAGCAAAACATTTTTCAACGGACCGGCAGATGGACCAACTAACACAGTGTCAAATAGAGTCGCTTGCATACGAAATAAACATAATACATTAATTCAAAATTATCATTAAAATATTTCACAGTCCCGGAATATGCTATGTTTTTTATGCTTGCTGTTAGGCTGTGTAACAACCTGCCAAGTGTCTGTCCCTCTCAAATGAACTATAGCTAGACTAAACTAAACTAAGTGTGAGACTTAGAAGTGTTGGGCTCAGCCACAGCAGGCGTTGACGAGCCCCAGTGGAAACACTGTGTCCTCTTAACAGCTGTAGCAGATTGCACATATCTACGCACATCCTGTCTGGCCACGTGTGCTGAGCGGAGATGTAAACACCTTACAGCACCTACCACCAGGGCCCCTGTCCATGGGAGCTTCTATAAATAGCATCCTGTAATCAGATTAACCACATCCATGCACACTCACACTACACATATCCTTATTTTAGGATTGCCTTGAAAATACTCACTTCGACATAATCACTACCATGTTGGTGCAGTGGAGTGGGATAACTTCAAAGAGGTGTTTTTGCATATTATATTTTTAAGTTGGTCTATTGTTGTTGCTGAATATTTGTATGATAAATATTAGTAGTAGTAGTAGCTGAAATAGAGTGCACCGTTCAACCACTGGAACACCTTGCTATTCATTTTTAGAAAATCGTTACTAGCGTTGTAGTACACTACCACATTGCACATTCATTATTAGTAAAACGTACATTACAACTTGGTCCTTGCCATTTTTTTAATAACAAGTTGGAAACAGGGTCCATGTCTTAACTTAAAGGAAGACTATGGAGTAGGAGTAGGGATTGTACCTATGCTGCTCATTACAACTGTGCTGCTGTTATGAAAAAGAATTAATTATTTGAAAATAGACAATGAAACCAGGACAATCAGATCAGGGTACAGTTGACTTTCGCGAAAGGAGAGAGAGATTGATTTGTCTAGAGAACATGCTCTTTGCTCGGCTTCTGTACACTCTCTGTCTCTCCTTTCCACTACCCTTTTTAATGAGGAAAACAAAAAGGGAAAAGTTACAGGGGTCACAAAGGTCAGTGGAGAGAACAGCTCCTCTATGCTTCTTATCAGAGGCAATCTTGAAGATGTAGCCTCCCAGTCACATAGTTCACTGGTGAAAACTTCAAAAGAAACAGATTGTACCAGAAAAAATGAAACAAAGTCTTTGCTACAGATAATAATTGTTCTTACAGCTGCCTATTGCCAAATTTTATCTTTTCATGACTATTTACTACTTAAATAATGAACTACTAGTAGGACCAAAGTACAGTAGGTTTTTGCAGCCAAAAATGGCTATGGAGAAGATCCACCTTTTCATGTATGAAAAATGTAACTTTCCCAGTTATAATGAATTCTTGAATTCTGGGAATAAAATACGGTACTGAAGCGATTACATACTCTACTTTAACACTTTTCAAATCATATATACTTACCTAACCTTTGCTAAAGAGCAGCGTAATTTGTTAAACTCCAATGATCAGTCTCCAAAATGCATGTGGTGCATAGCTGATACACCCCAACTGTGATTATTTCTAATGCGAAAAAACCCCCCACTTCAGTTGTGTTATTATCCCATACTTAAGGTTGTTATGAAAATGTCACTATACATCATGGCGACAGGGCCAAAATATGACCTTGCATATTATTCTTGCCTGGATCCCTTTCCACTCTAGTGTTCATGCTTCAAACACTGGAAAACCTCCAGCCCCAAGAATGTAGGTAAAGTCGCAGACTCAGCTCTTTTCCAGACTGTTTTCTACGATGGGGGAATACAGCTTGTCTTGTTTTTCTCTCTTCATGATATTTTCCCCTTACTCTGTCCGGAGAAAGAAAAGCCACAAGCTGCACTCAAGCTGTGTGCATGTCAAGGCCCCATATGTGCACTATTGTGCACAAAATCCTGTAAAAAAGTTTCATGTACTTGACCGACTTTAGCAGTAACCAAACCACCACACCGGTTTTACTTTGTTATTCTTCTCCGTGGTCCAGAATGTCTCACATGATTTGTGTGGTAGTAGCCCCCTACCACGAAAAGGAGAGGGGAGGGAGGGGTGAGAATGGTAGACAGGGAACGAAAAAAAGGAGGGAAGGGGCTAAAGGAGGAGAAAAGGGGAGAAAACAAGGGGGAGGGACCAGAGAACGTGTGGTGTGGTTTGTCTTTTGTGAGGAGTTCCTGAAGCACTACTCTCTCTCTCTCTCTCTCTCTCTCTCTCTCTCTCCCTCTCTCTGTCTCTCTCTCTCTCTCTCTCTCTCTGGCTGTTTCTTCACGTTGATAAATGCTCTGCTGTGGGTGGGAGAGGAAAGGGAAGCCCCTGTAGCCTCGCAGCATTGTTGAGGATATTTGTGTATACACTCTCTCTCCCCAACTCATTCTCTCTCTCTCTTACACACACACACACACACACACGCAAGCATCTACATACGCATGCATCTCTCTCTCTCTTACACACACACACACATTTACTCTTGCACATCATGTCAGTCAACTGCGCTGGACCACCAGCTCGGACATACATCCAGAGTAGAAGTCTGCATTGAATAGCCCAGAGCAGCACATGCTAACACACACCCCAGTGTCTCACTGGGGAAGAGCGTTTCAGAGGGAGTTTGTGGGACGGACAGTCGGAACTCTGGGCTGGACTGGACGAGACGGGAATAACAGAGATTGTGTAAGGGGAGAGGGGAGGCAGTGTCAAAGAGACAGAGAAAGAGGCTGCCTGTGGGACTGACAGGAGCGGCGGCACGGGACCTGGCACGGGACGCGACCCGGGAACTAACCAGGGGTCACTGGGCACTTCACCTCGCCAGTCTGCAGCTGGAACCACAGCTGCACCGTAAACTCGCTTCAGGATGAGCTCCGTAATGTGTAAGTGTCTGTAGCCGGGGTGCGTGTGTGTGTGTGACCCAGAACCAGAGCTGAATAGTCTTAGTCTGACTGAGAACTTGGAGTCAAGACTTAGAGCCAGCTCTGGGTTCTGTAAATAAGCAGGGTGCACTGTTGAGGTGTGTGTGTGTGTGTGTGTGTGTGTGTGTGTGTGTGTGTGTGTGTGTGTGTGTGTGTGTGTGTGTGTGTGTGTGTGTGTGTGTGTGTGTGTGTGTGTGTGTGTGTGTGTGTGTGTGTGTGTGTGTGTGTGTGTGTGTGTGTGCGTGATTAACAGTGAGGCGATGGCACTGTTGTATTACTCTACTTAGGAATAAATCTGGAAGAGCAAAGTGCAGTGTGCGGAATGGGGCTCCAGTAATGAGCTAAATGAAAAGATTGCCTGCTTTTTTTGTGAGGATTGTCGCTTTCATGTTGGAATTTGTATGAAATGGAACACCTTTAGAGAAATTGAAAAATAGCTACTTTTGGGTGGGGTGTAACAGAAAGACAGTGATTTGTTTATGAGAAAAGCATGGGTGTTTTGCGTGTGTACGCATTCTTGGAGCTTCGCATGATTGTGAATGATCAGCAGTACCAAAGGAATTCTTGCTCTGGAGACCGCATGCCATCTGGTCATTGTGTACAGTGTGTTTAGGTTGGCTGTGGTTATTGTTTTGCGAGTGTGTGTGTGTGTGTGTGAGAGAGAGAGAGAGAGAGAGAGAGAGAGAGAGAGAGAGAGAGAAAGAGAGAAATAGAGAGAAAGATTGAGTGTTGACAGCTAAGGAAGAGTACTTTGGTAATGAGTTAGTCATTCACTGCCTCAAGGATACTGCGATTGTGCGTGTGTGTTTGTATGTATGTGTGTGTGTGTCTGTGTCTGTGTCTGTGTCTGTGTCTGTGTCTGTGTGTGTGCGCGTGCGTGCTGGCGTAAAAGGGCGCGCGCGTGTCTGTGTCCTCATGTGCGTGTATGCACGTCTGTGTGTGTGTGTGTTTCTGCGTTCGTGTTTGTGAATGAGCGCCGTAGAGTAGTGAAGTGACACATCCAATCTCTCTCGGGCAGGTGACATCAGCCGGTGCTGCCCGGTCATCGTAAATAAATCCCATTGCGAGGGTTACGTGGACGCATCTGACAGCGACAATAATTGACTTAGGCTGAGAGTGATGTGTGTCTGCCTCTCTCTCTCTCTCTCTCTCTCTCTCTCTCTCTCTCTCCCTTCCTCTCTCTCTCTCTCGTGTCAGCTGTGACCTTGGTTAAACTGGGTACTACTTACACACTCTGCCAAGCCAGGAAGCTGCTCACACTCACATACTCACACACACACACTCACACACACTCAGGTACATACAGAGTACATACACAGACTGGCAGGGAGAGACACACCTGTACACTGTCAGCCATATTACACCTACAGAATCAGACACATACCAACACACACACACACTAGTTCATGTGCACACATGCACTGTCTCTCCTTCACACACTCGCACACACACACAGCTACACACCATGTCTTTCATCACACATCACCATACTGGCAGACTTGGAGACTGACAAAGGGAATTACAAAGGGCTTTCACGCTAACACTCACACCACCCACACCCACACACACACAGTCTCTCTCTCTCTCTCTCTTTCTAATTCTCGCACTCATTCACTCACACATGCGCCGAGAGAGAGCGAGAGATAAGGAGAGCGAGGTAGAGGGAGCGTGAGCGTGAGTGAGCCGGTGAGCCGGTGCTGCTGGCTGGCTGGAGCCTGCTGGAGGGAGAGAGAGGCTGCTTGAAGGCAAGGGAGCGGCAGCATGCACAGCGAGCTCCTGGTGCTCTGCTGCGGTGTCGGTGGCGTTGGTGCCGCGATGGATTTCCTGTCGTCTTCGGTGTCTCCGGCGTACATGACGCTGCCCTCTCGCTGTGCGGAATGCGGCCAGCGCTCCTGCCGAAGCTCCTACTCCCTGGTGCGCATCTCCGCCGACGAGATGGAGTCCTACCACCGGCTCCTGGGCGTGTGCCGAGAGATGGAGTACGCCACCACGCACAGAAGTAGGCACATCCGCGTGCGCTCGTGTGTGGTTGGGGTTGTCTGTGCTTGTGTGTGCAGTTGCATCTGTGTGAATGAGAGAGGGGGTGGGGCAGTTGTATGTGGGTGTGTGTGTATGTGTTGCACATACCGGTACATGCCTGTGTCTGCAGCCCACCTCCTCTCTAGCTGTTGTACATAGGGTGTGCCTCCTAGGCTGACTGTATGGAGTGGAGTGCTCTGCTGTGCTGTGCTGATAGTACAGTCTATAGGCAACGTGCAGCTCTGCCTCAGACGTCCACCGTCTCGTGCTCTGCTGTGTTGTATACTGATTAGTGACGTGCCAGCAACACAGTGACAGAGCTACCGTCTGTCTGTTGTCTCTGTATGTCTCTCTGCCTGTCTGACTGTATGTCTGTCTGTGTCTGTTTGTCCATTGTCTGTCTGCCTGTCAGTCTGTCTGTCAGTCTGTCTGTCTGTATGTCTGTCTGTCCAAATGTCTATCTGTCTGTCTGTTCAAATGTCTGTCTGTCTGTCTGTCCACTTGTCTATCTATCTATCTGTGTGTGACTGTACTGCCGAATGACTGTTGCTGGGCAGGAGATATTGTACTATATAGGCCTACCTCATAATGTGTGAAAGATGTATAGTAGGCAGTATTTGAGAATCGCATTCCCCCTACTGCTTTGTATTTCTGCATATTCTGCATGAAAAGCACAGACTGGTGCTGCTGTGGCTGTCTGGTTGCTGTGGCCGGCTCTCTGAATGCTGTGGCTGGCTGTCTGGTGCTCTTCCCAGGGCAGTGGACTGACCGTTGTGGCAGCCGGAGGGGGGAAAGGCTCGTCTTGGTTGTCAGGAGTCTTCATGTCTGGTCACTTGTGATGCTTTGCACTGTCAAAGCTTGTTTGGTACGCAGTAAAATAATGCAAGGTTAATTCAACACAGAGAGAGTAAGCTTACTCTTGAGACCAAATACACTAGGGTGTTAAATGTTGAATTAGTAACACTGTATTCTTTTACTGTGCACTTTATAACGAATGCCTTGAGCTACGTTGGTCTGTCAGTGGTTCCAATTGCCACGCTGCAGTGAACCACATTGCAAAGCAGGAGGTTATACGTAGCCTATAAAATCCATGAAGAAAGGATGGATTACGCCGTGAAAAGTAGGGCAAGTTGAAAGGCCTACTGTTGGGAAGGATTCTTCTGTCATACGTGCCGTACACAGTAAAAAGAAATGCAGTGTTAAATCAACACTTGGAGCGTACTCTGGGACCATATCAAATATACAATTTAGAAGTTGTTAAATCGTCTCTCTATGTGTTCAGTTAACATTGCATATTTTTATGTATTATATTTTTGGGGGTTTTTATTGCCTTTATTTGACAGGATAGTGAAGGTAGTGACAGGAAGTAAGTGGACAGAGAGAGATGGGGCAGGGTCGGCAAAGGACCCGGGCCGGCCGGATAGCAAACGAGTGCCCTACCATTTAAGCCACGGTAGGGCCAACACTGCATATTTTTACTGTGTACTTAATTATGGCCACTGTTTCCACAGCAGCCATCCTGAGAGATTATAAACTATTGACCTGTGGTGAACTTTCGTTTGTCCAGATTTTATGCCTCAGGCCTTGTGTTGTTGTTGTTGCTGCAGCTTCAAGGCAGGATGTCTTTTTTCCCGGCGTAATTATCCTGTCCTCCATGTTTGTTGAGTGAACTGTCCCGTCCCCTTGTCTCCCCAGCTGTGCAGCTAAAACTTTGTAACTGGGACAAGGGACAAACCACACCACCAAAGATTTTTCACCTAAAGTCAGCTTTGTAAAACCATTTGTTTTGGTATTTAGTAGATTCGTCACATTTTGTGTTGTTTTTACCATTTAATCCGCTTAAAATCAGAACCAGTTAGTCCAGACACAATATCACCCCACATTTTCTGGAAACAAAGCTGTAAACACTGCTCCAGTGCGTTATTATTTTTCTTTCCCTTTTTTATCTCTTAATTAAATAGTTAAAGGGGGATCCCACCGGTGGAGACATGAATATGTATTGAAAGTGGGTCATATATGTAGTAGAATAGTAGCATACATTTCTAATTTGGCGCCTTCTTGGCCGAGAAAAGGCAGAAAATGACTTTTTAGTGCTTGTGGATTTGTGACAACAATTCCAATAATGCATTGCAACGCTCAGGTTCCACAGGCCACACCCAGGCGGCTCTGCCAGTGACTTACTGGAGCCTCAATGCCAGTGATTCCAAAAGCACTGGCACACTGATCTGTGATAAGTCTGTTAGCGCATTAGGTCCAACCCCCTATGGGCGGGGTTGAAAGGGTGGGAAAAAGGCTTGTAGTCTCAACAGAAATCCACCTCTCTTACACTTGCTTCTACAATGACGCAAAATGACAATTTTTACATCATTGTAAGAGGAAGTGTTAAGAGGTGAATACGGATTTCTCCTGTCTCAGGGGGAATTGAGAGAGTGTTGCATGACCATTCAAAAGTATGACTGGGTGTCTAGCAATGGAAAGCCTAATGCAAATGGGTGGAGTGTCCCTTTAAGCCATGGGATCATTTCAATGTGGTTTGATGGAAGATACTTACATTTTGCAATTCGTATACTGACTTACCTCCCCCAATCACAATCAACTCATATTAACACATCACCTTGCCAAGACAGTTTCAATGCACAGTATCAGCATCTGTAAACAGTCTAGTTAATCGGACTACGAATAGGTCAGATTAAGTGTGACCAATGTATCACAGCTACACCCGGGCAGGATTTTGGCACCCTCTTGAGTGTTCTATCTATAGCAAGTGTGCCACACGGCCTGGGCAGGGTGTCAACAGGACACTGCTCCAGAGTAAAAAGGGTGTCTAGACAGCCTCCATTCAAATACTAAATGTGACACAGGCCATAGGTTTAACATAAGAATATTGACTAGTGTTGGATACTATTGACATAACAAAGGATAGGAATATTGACTCAAAGCAGACACTGTGTATACAGTATGCTGTATTTCTTTTTTATGTTTTCTTTTCTTTTATATTTGTGTCACAAATAGAGATGCACCGGATCCTGATTTTTAGGATCCTGCCGGATACCGGATCCACTGCTTAAGATCCTGCCGGATCCGAAACCGGATACCGGATCCTATGAAAGGGTTGAAACACATAGCCTACTCGCACACGTGGGCCCTTTCTATTACGTTGGTTCAAACTGTTTTTTAGACTCATTGGCTTACTGCCACACTGCCTGCACTGGCCGCTTCCAAAGTTCTTTCAGTCCATGCAGCAATTGGGGTTGTGAAAGACTGACTGAAAAACCCAGGCTAGAGATGCACCAGATCCTGATTTTTAGGTAACTGCCAGATAATGGATATACTGCCTAAGATCCTGCCGGATCCGGATCCTGTGAAAAACCCCATTATCCTGCCGGATTCGGAACCGGATCTTGGATCCTGTGCATCTCTAGTCACAAAGGAAGATGAACACCCACCCCATCATGTATTATTGTATCTCTCTCTGTCTCTCTCTCTCCCTCTCTCCCTCTCTCTCTCTCTCTCTCTCTCTCTCTCTCTCTCTCTCTCTCTCTCTCTCTCTCTCTCTCTCTCTCTCTCTCTCTCTCTCGCTCTCCTCTTTCTCAGGTGTGGCTCTTTGTACACCATAACCCATTTATTTGCTACTACTGGACTTTTCTAAATTATCTCTTGGCATCATCTCCTCTTTCTGTACGCTACTAGGCTTTTCTGGGGTACCACCTCACTGCCGCCTGCTTTACTCTATTTCCTATGGAAACACAGCACTGGTTCCCTGATGAAGTACTGCTGGACCTGTTGTAAGGTCTGGCTGGCACCTGGTATTTTCTGCCATACTGCAAAGTCTATTGCTATCCCATGATGCATTTTGTTCTGTGGGCTGCCAGGTGTTGGCAGCATGCTTGGCATGGTTTTGGGGTACTGGAATGTGTGCACATAATAATACCATTCATCTTGGACAGTGGTACAGGAATTCTACTCCGCATTGACGTTACTGTTCACCAGATTTTACTATTACTATTACTCTACTAACAAGTGTATTCTTGTTTTGGTGATAGTCAGTTATAATCATTGCAGTTTCTAGAAATTCCATCAAAGTTGCACTGTGGTGAAACTCTATAGCCTTGGATATCGCAAGAATGTCAATGTCTGTATCAGAGATTAAGGACTTGCAAGACTTATGAAAGCAACTACTTACAGTACCTCACAAATGTCATAATATAGGCCTACAGTGTTTCAAAATAAGACCAGCACACTTTTTCGTAAGTGAGGCAAATCCTAGAAATACCCCATTTGGCATTTTTCGCACATTTAGCTACAGTTCTCATAGTGTGTGTGTGTGTGTGTGTGTGTGTGTGTGTGTGTGTGTGTGTGTGTGTGTGTGTGTGTGTGTGTGTGTGTGTGTGTGTGTGTGTGTGTGTGTGTGTGTGTGTGTGTGTGTGTGTGTGTGTGTGTGTGTGTGTGTGTGTGTGTGTGTGTGTGTGTGTGCGCGCGTACATGCGTGTATGCGTTTCTGAGATGGGGGTAGTGTATGCACATAAGTGTGTCTGTCTCTGTATGTCCTGAGTATAATTGAGTAAGTGCATGTGTTGTGTGTGTCCATGCACGCATGCATGTGTATGTTGTTACACACACATTATTACCGATAGGCCTTCATATTCCAACTGTATTTGATCTGCCCTTAATGCTGTCTTGTATGAATACCTTATTGTCTAACTCACATTTATGATTTTTGCCTTCTGTGGAGCTTTCTTATTATTATACATTTCGTTATGGTGTTGCGGCAGCCCATAATAGAAAGAGAACACAGACATTTCCCAGTTTCTCTGGTGCCCGATGCAGTTGAACTGAAGCAGACTCGGTAGATTGTTTTGTGGTCTATTGTTGTCTGTCTAATAGTTTCCAGATGACCACAAGGAGTTATGGACTCCATCGCATGTTTTTTCAAATGCAAACACAGCGAAAAAAATGCAGTGTTAATTCAACACTTAGAGAGTTTATTTTATCATATTTTAGAGTGCATTGGACCTTAGTGTTGAATTAACAATGCATTTTTTACTGTGCAAGGATAGCACTTCATCCAGTCAAAGAAGCAGTGAAAGCTCTTCTTTTGTTGTGAAGCGCTGGCACACTTTTCATAAGCTGCCCAGTAGGAGTTCCTCAATAACATTCTCTTATCTTAGTGTTTCTCGATGGGGGCTCTACAGACCCCCAGGGGTCGTTGGGGAAGCACAAGGGGCGTGTTGAGAAAGATACAGCTTAGAGGGGGCAGTACTTAGTTGCCATTGGGGGGCATTAGCTCATTTTATTTTGTAGGACTGAGGGGGGCGTTGGCAGGCTTATGATGAGGTCAAGGGGACGTCGGGAGGCTTCTGATGAAGACAAGGGGACTTTCAAAAAAACGTTGAGAATCACTGTCTTATCTAGAACATGCTGTACAATGCAGTTACTCTTCAGCTCCACCGCCAGCAACAACATCTTTGAAAGAGATGACTTCATAACATGGCACGAACACACGTTCTACGTTACCTCATTTATAACGACAATGTTATTGCAGTTTCCATCCAAGTATTCTCCCCCTGGCTTGAGATCTGCGTGTTAATGAAAGCTTTCGCTCCGTGCAGTCCAGCTGAGGTGTTTCAGTGTATACAGCCACTGGGCTTTTTGACTTTCCAGGGGGGGGGCTTCAAACGTACCATCAGGGCCCATGGGGGGAAACCTCCAATAACATCCCAGCCATAATCATAGCCAGCTGGGACGTTTGCAAATGTGTGCCAGGGTCGGTCTGGTGGATAAATTCCAAAGCTTTGTGTATGTTAAGCTCTGCTTTAGTTTGCAGGAACTTGTTAACACCAATACTGGAAGAAATGTCATTCATAGAAGAACATGCTATTTCTAACCAGATTTAGCTACAGTATATCTACAGAGTTGACTTGCTTTTTGTCTGTCTTGTTAAATTTCTTAGCTTTTTTACCCTTTCAATGTATTGTAGGTATTGCCAAATAATCATGATGTGGTAAAAATAACATTGCTCAGAGATATTGGAAGCTGTTCCTTCTCTTGATTTTAAGCAGGTTGCTATTGCTTTTTATTAACTTTCCCACTCTACCTCTTTTGCATTTCTCAGAACCTGAGCAGCATGAGTCATTATTTTGGTCATGCCTGACTGGGTCTCTGTCAAAATGTGTTTGAGAGGAGGACCACATGGCAAGCAAATTCATTACACAGACAGAGCCTGACATTGGAAATGAATTGCACATTAATATTGGACTTGTCGTCTGTCTGAGGTTGGGAACTGACTATGCTATATATATTATGTTGATTTTGTGATAGTACATGTATGTATGTAATATTTGTTATCTGTTAATGCTTTGTGTCTGGTGTTGGAACTGTAGTGACAGTTTTTAAGTTATGTGGTCTATCTGTTGATTTAGCAATTATTTCTTAACACATGTGTAGCGAGGGGGAGTAGAGTTGCCCAGCTGGGACTCGAACCCAGACCTTCTGGGGTAGTAAATCGGGGCTCTGACCGCTACACCAGGCTCGTTGGCGTGACAGTCAGAACACGCCCACAACCCTAGTGATGGTCACTCCATCACAACATGTAAGGTCCAGTCTGCCAATGGGTTTTTTCTGTGGTTCACATACAGTTTTTAAGTGTTATTTATGGCTTGGGAATTCACACTGACAATGGTGTAAATGCACAATTTCGGGTTATCAGTCATAGACATTGTAGAAATATTTGGCTGCAATACCTACTGTGGTCTGAGTGGCGCTAAATCCTAGCTTTGCCTCAGTGTAATAGCAGTGTGTATGGAGCTCCCTCTCTCTCTCTCTCTCTCTCTCTCTCTCTCTCTCTCTCTCTCTCTCTCTCTCTCTCTCTCTCTCTCTGTGCATGTATGTGTGTGTGTTTTTGTGTGTGTGTCCGTGTATGTGTGCGTGTGTGTGTGTGAGAAAATGTGACAATACACAGTAAAACGTTCCTCTCCACAATATGTTTCCAGTCTCCTGGGGGTGTGGACCATGTTTTTTTTTGCATGTCCTACTTCCACAAAAAGTACTTTCTCACTTTGACACTATCCCCTGAGAATGGACTATATGATCAACACTGCAGCAACTGCTTACTTGCATTATTTATTAAAAATTACTAGATTTGAGAAGTGTACTGTGTACTATAATAAGTGGGCCTATCTATTTATGTTTTGTACAGTTATGCTATTAAATTAGTGTGCTGGTAGAGGAGAATGTCTTGAGGGGAGAATAATATGATAAAACCGAGATATTGGGCAGTCAGTCAAACTGAGAGTGTTGTTTCTTCACCTCTATGTAGCCTGGGCATGTGATTCCGCCGTTGATGCTGTGAGTTTGACCATCCCGCCCATTCTTGGCTGCCACTTTGCCTGAGAAATATTGGCAGCAATAAAAAGAAAACAAATGCTGTACTTTTTCCATTGGAATCAGTGGCCTAACAACTGATTGTCCGGTAGTTTGCAAAGGCATTTGATAGACATCAATTGATACAACTTTCTGTCTATGAGAACTTTACCAGATCAAGGTTCATTTATATACCTTGACCTCAGTCCTCAAACCTCAGTTTCCTGGTTTGACGGTTGTTCCTTATGCTGTCTGATTGTGAATGAATCATCCAAATATACAGACAGATCCCATTTTCCGTTTCTTCTCAAGTCTCCTGTGTGGAGGAATAGTAATCATGAGACCCTGGTCTGAGTGCCGTGGATGAGTGTTATGTGTTGTGCTGCAGACTGTGAATGAATCACATGGACTGCTTGGGACTGACTGCTCACATGGACTTGAAAGTTGCCATGTTGTCTGCCTAGGATGCTGCCTCTGAAGGGGAGGCTTTGTTTTTAGGCCTTCTCCCCCAGTTTGCAGCAACACCCATTGATTGCGACGGCCACTCCTAGAGCTGTGAGGCTATTTTCGGTGGACACTGACACACACACACATTCCCCTGTCCTGTCGAGGTGAACTTCTGCCCCCAAGGACTCTGATGGACAACACTGGAACTGAATGAAAGAGGCCAATGAGTGAAGTGTGACAGTGTGTATAAAGGGTTACGGAAAGTGTGAATGCGTGTGTGCGTGTGTGTGTGTGTGTGTGTGTGTGTGTGTGTGTGTGTGTGTGTGTGTTTAAGGTGAGGTAAAGGTTAGGGCAGCAGAAAATAAACTGCATTCTTTTCTGAATTAGTCTAGACTTAAAGTGCAAAAAACAATTACGTTTGTAAGTTTAACTCCGGTTTTGGCAATATTTGTAAATTGACTTAAAAGCCCATTACAATTCCAATCACCTTTAGTTGGGTAAAGTACAGTAATGTTACACTATTACAAACATCTGCACGTGCAGTTTGATTAATATGGACATGTTCCAGTATGTTTTAGGTGTTTGTGTATGTGTGTGTGTGTGTGTGTGTGTGTGTGTGTGTGTGTGTGTGTGTGTGTGTGTGTGTGTGTGTGTGTGTGTGTGTGTGTGTGTGTGTGTGTGTGTGTGATTCTTCATGCATGTTTGTTGATATGGTTTAATGGCCTGTGCATGTATGTGTGTGTGCGTGTGTGTCTGCGTCTGGTCAGTTTTAACCCCATCAAGGGTTCCTCTGACTTTTCCCCCCGCGCTGAGAGCAGGAGCACGAGGACCCAGCCCATCCCTCATTAAGGTGTCTATTTCCATTGCCTGTCTCCACTTCTGACCACAAGCGTGGTGGGGATGTTACACAACTGGGAAACACAAGCGCCATTGTCTCTCCCTGGAGTAGGATAGAGTATTATTGCCCGCTATGGAGGAGGACAGTACTGTTCCCTTGTTCAACCAGACCGGGAGTCCGACTTGGTTGCTTGGACAAGGCGCCTTCGGATCATCTTACAGCTTGAAAGGACAGTCTCAGGCCAAGTTGTTTTCATCTTGTCATAACAAGCCCCGCTGATCCATTTGACTCCTGCTCTGACTCGGCTGATACACATCTGTTCATTGGTTATGTAGTGTAGTACTTCATTATTGTTGTTATTATTATTTTAATTTTTTTATTTTTTATTTTGACTTTATTTTTATGAAAGGACATTGCAGGGGTGACAGGAAGCGAGTGGGGATAGAGAGAGATGGGGAAGGGACGGCAAAGGACCCGGGCCGGGAATCAAACCCGGGTCAGTAAGTGCCCTACCGTTACCACCACGGTAGGGCCACTGTATTACTTAATTAAGCGTATTGATTGTGAGAAGGCAATGCCGCCTTCTGATGTGGAAAAGTGTTGGCTCTTTATAGGATTTGTTTAACAGACTTAGCTTCGCCCCAGCGGTTACACACAGACTCACTCTATTGTTTTACCATCCTCACAATGACATGAGATTGTATCTCGCTTTGCGTTGGGGTCAATATTACGAAACAAAGGTTTTTTCTCTTCTCAACGCCATGAAAGGGTGGGTCGTATTAAATAATACAAATAAGAACAAGGAGCTTTTGTACTGTACCGTTTGGAGTGGCCCCTGTCATAATATTTCAAATCATCAAACGTGAGCAAGCCCTGGCCGACCACTTCCCAGGGGGTCTGAATGTTCTGTGCACCTCGTGTACAATGGGGAAGGAACAACAGAAGCGGCCACAGGCTTATTTTACATACAATGCCGCGTCCGTGGCCACCCTTTGTTTGGAGAACTACTTCCTTCTGGACCATAAACAGTCCTGTTCGTCTCCCAGGGTCTTGAGTCGGTAACAGGCTTTAATGGTCAAGCTCACGTTCATTCATCCGGAGAGAGAGAGAGAGAGAGAGAGAGAGAGAGACAGAGACAGAGACAGAGACAGAGACAGAGACAGAGGGAGACACACACACAGTAAATGCTACAGGGTTAATTCAATATAGTAGCATCTTCTACAGTGTATTTGGTCCCAGAGTGCCCTGTACCGTAAGTGTTCAATTGACAATGCATTTTTCCTGTGGAGAGAGTAAGGTAGCAGAGTAGAGGGAGTGGAGGGGGGTGAAGAATGGTGATGTGGGTAGTGCGGGGGGGGTGGATGTGGGGTAGAGGGAGTGGGGGGGTGGATGTGGGGTAGATGGAGTGGGGTGGCTGAACACCAGGCACATGACTTTGGGTCTGCAGGAGGGGGTTATTTACACCCCAATGCTCCTGCTTACATTCTACACCGATTTTGTCGTTGTTTCAAAGTTATTTAACATCCATTTTTTGTTGAAAAAAGTAAAGGTTATGGGTTTTCCTCCTGATTCTGGACAGAGGGAGAGAAAGCATGATAGTAACATAGAGACGGAGAGAGAAAGAGAGAGGGAGAGAGAGGAGTAAGGAGGGGTGAGTGAGCTCCTTGCCGGCTGCAGACTTGTGATAGGTCGATTAACAGCCTTCCCTACTGTTTGTGTTTGTGTGTGCGCGCGCATGCATGTGTGTGTCTATGTGTGTACATGCGTGTGTGTGTGTGTTTGCATGCTTGAGAGACTGAGAACGCTAGGGGAACTGAGCGAGAGCGAGAGTGAGCGAGAGCAAGAGTGAGCGAGCGAGCAAGCAAGCAAGCAAGTATAGAGAAGTTGGAAAAAGTGACCAAAGACGCAGGGCTCGCCACAAGAATGTCTCTGCTGCCAGGGCTCTGTCACAGCAGCTGGGTTTTCAGGAAGTCTAGGAAGGGAGAGTGAGAAGGAAGGCAGGCAAGGAAGGCAGAAGTAGAAGTGATGATGATGATGATGATGATGATGATGAGGAGGGCTGTGGACTGAGGACTGTGGATGTTTTCCTCCGGTAGACTCTCTCTGAAACCCCCTCCTCCTCTCCCTCTATATGGCGACTGAGGTGAAGGCAACGAGACCGGTCATAGGTAAGCTGCATTATAAATAGTCACCCGCTACCAGAGTTGTCACGCATGATTGGGTGTGATCATATGAACTAACATAAGTGGAATTTTGTTTAGGGGGGGAGAAAAAGCATGTCTCTGAGTCAGGAGTCATTTTTTTCCGTGTCAGATCAAAATACAAATTTGTGCAAGTCAAGCCGGAGGTAGAAGCCTACAATTTGGATTGCACAAGGATGTTTTCATTGTCAGTCAATTGCCCAGTTACGTTTTTTTCCCCCTGAGACAAAAGTGTCTCAGTTTAGTGTTTGTGTCTGAATGCGTGGGAGACATGGCATGCTACTGTGCTGTAGAAGAAGGTATTGCAACTTAGTATACAAAAATGAAGTACAACATGCATTGTTACTATGTTGAGCTATGTTAAGCCAAGCTATGTTAAGCCGCATATGTATGGACCTGAGCATGTGGGTGGATCGGGCTTGTTTGTGAAAAGTCTTGGTATCAGATAGCCTCCATGCTGTGTCTGTCATGTTATCAATTGCAAAGTAAAGCCATTCTTGTTTCTCTATCAGAGTTGTCTCTACTGGAGTTCTTCATTCTGGTTGTCAGTTGTCTTGACAAATCTGCTGCTTGCCCCCTTCTTTGACAAATTCACACTTGTAGACAAAGTTTATGGTCTTAGTGTGTTACTGATGGAGCATGCTGTGCGCCACATGTTGGCTTTGGGTCATGGTTACAAGATAAACACATGTATAGACACATAGCTGGATTGGCCATATGGCATACAGGATCTTTGCCTGGTAGACTATTGATGATTTTGGCCTGGACCTCCCCTCAATGGCACTGTATTAGTCATCATGTCGCTACAGCAGCTCTCTCCGTGGAAGTCAGATATAAAGTAAGTATTTTGTTGGCATTTTTGTGGTCAAAATAGCTCATATAGATGACTATTTTTTTGTCCCTGGCATTGTCTCTCACAATGCCTTGTGGCCCGGTCTTGGCTGAAAATGCCCAGCCTAACATTTTGTCCCAGTTCAGCCCTGTATGGACATGACAAAGACATCATAGACATGCCTCAAGGTTTCTCAGTTTCAACTTTTCATTTGATACTGGAAGGACTATATGATATCCAACTGATAAAGATTCCAAACCTTTTAAAAAGCAGAATGTTGAAGCCCTCTTGGTAATTTGAACACGTACTGCGTGAAAGAATGTTCGTAAAATCTGTGAAAGTATTTAAAGAGCTGTTTGCTTTTTTGTGTACTGGCACTTTCCTTTGTCACTGTAACCAATAACAAGTTGATAAAGGTTTGTCTTTGTTGTTGTTGGTGATGACTGTTGTTGTTGGTGATGACTACTACACAGCCAAGGGCTTTTACCCAGGCTGAAATGCTCGTGAGAAGCTTAGTCTGCTGTTCCAGAGTTATGAATATTAATCTGAAAATCCTAGAACTTTGTTCAATTGTGGTCACCCGACTAAATAGTAAAATGTGAGTAATGACGTGTGCATTCATTGTTTGTGTGTTCAGCAAAGTTCTGATGAAGTTTAAAATAAAACAAACAAACAAAAAACCCACATCGGTTACTTGGACACCTAAGCAGCACTTCTCATCTGATTTTGAATTTAGCCATTTTTAT
Organism: Engraulis encrasicolus; assembly: GCF_034702125.1. Lineage (NCBI taxonomy): Eukaryota > Metazoa > Chordata > Actinopteri > Clupeiformes > Engraulidae > Engraulis > Engraulis encrasicolus. The sequence continues at coordinate 49,471,695 of NC_085862.1, read as the reverse complement.
TGTTGCATTGTGTTCCAGTGGAGTGGTCCGACCCACCCAGTACGTAGATATACATCTAAATATTGTCTATGGTCCAACCCTCTCCAGGGCTGACCTGAGGTCACCGGAGATATGGCAGTTGTCCAGCCTTAGAAAACTGAAACAAATAGGTGTGAGGGTTTTTTTTTTCATAATATAGCCGGCCCTGCCGTTGCCAAAAGGTAGGGCATTGGGTTCGATTCCAGCCTGGGTCATTTGCCGATCCTTCCCTGTCTCTCTCTCCCCACTCCTTTCCTGTCTCTCCTCCATGGTCCTGTTAAAATAAAGGCAAAAAAGCCCTGAAGTGCTGTGTTAATTTGACACTCAGGAAAGCCTGTTTAACATCTAGAGTGTATTTGGTCCCATAGTACAATATAAGTGTTACATTAATACTGCATTTATCACTGTGTAGGTCCCTTTAGGTTTGGTCCTTGTTTCTGTTAGTAAGAACATTGCAGCAGTCGTTCTACAAGGGCCTGTTGACCATCTTGGGCCCCCTTACACTCAAAAGGTTGTTGAATTATGATTTAGCAACTGCTGTGTGGTTTTCTTTCTTGCTGGTCAGGGTCCAACAGCTCCGGGTCATACACAACATTGCATTGTGTGTCTGCCATTTCCACGTGTACTGAACTTGCATTGTACAAATGTAAACATGGAGTGTATGGGAGCACGGGGGGAAAAAACACACAACAATCTCATCCTGTGACAGTGATTTCGTTCAAAAGAGTGTGGTATGTTCCCCTTTAATAACATTATCAGTAATAGAATTGTGTTCTTTTGTAGAGGCACAGTGTCTGGCTGTGGGCCTGTGTTCTACTGTACTGGACTTGCTGTGTGATTGGAGGAGGTAGACATACTGTAAGTGTGAGAGAGACATAGCAGAGAGGCAGACATAGTCTGGAGAGGTCGAGGAGTGTGAGCTGTGTGTCTGTGCAAGCATAGACTGAGCATAATCACTACACTATCAGACAACCTGACACATGAAGAATTTATAACACTGACACTCATGTAATGCTGAACATTTTTTCTTAAGAAAATGAATACATTTTCGCAAAGTTATGTGTGGTCCGCATCAGTCTATGTGTGTGTGTGTATGTGTCTTACATTTCCTGTCAGGGAAAGCAGAGCGGCAGCCATGACACCCCATCACCCTCTGTTGTGTTGCCAGGGTGCTAATCTTCTTGGTCCCAGTGTGTCGCCGGCACAATCTGCCCACCTGTGCCAAGATCCTACCTCTTCCTGGAAATCACCACTGTGTGGCATGGCTAATAAACAGGGCTTGTTAGTGGAGTTACTGGGGCTTTCTATGTCAGTGTTGGAGGGTCTGCATGTTAGTGGAGTCACTGGGGCTTTCTATGTCAGTGTTGGAGGGTCTTTCTATGTCAGAGGGTTTGGCTGGTAGAGTAGATGGCTCTTGGCAATAGCACCAGGAAGATGAATCTGAATGTGCAGTCACACATTATATATAGTGCACTGTATAAGTAACAATTAACCATGTAACCCAAATTAAAAAGATATATAAAAAAACTTCCATGGATATTAAAATCATATTATCATGCAATCAATCACTTTTATAGTATGTGCCATATAAGCAAACATACACATGCCATGTACAGTGTTTATATGTTGCAGTATATATGGACTGTGTTGTATGCCTTAGTTATACATATGAAGAACATGAGGAATGGGCCCCTTTTACAGTATACACCATATGAGAATTGTACAGTCCATATGAATCCTTCTGTAATTTGGTTTACTGTATATATATTTTCCCAATGGGAACACACACGTTTGAGTGAATTGTAGAAAACCTGGAAAGATTTCAGTCTTTGCCCAAGTGTTTAAGTTCTCCTGCTGGAATATAAATGAATTTGGGCCAGTTTAATCAGGAGAGACAAGGCAGTTGTGATGAATATGTATATCAAACCTGTATTCCACAGCATGGAAGTGAAATTGAGTGCAGTGCCACAGGTGGTATGGACGGGCCCAGGCTACAAATTATGAATCTGGTGGAGACCAGCATTGGCCAAAGGACTGTTCCGTGTCAAACCATAAACGAGCAAAACGGACTTCAAGTGTGTGGACCAACTTCCTTGGATTTTTTTCTTTGTAGCTAAACCCAAAAATGTGTCCCTATATATTTTCCACCTGCTGGACATGTTGTGCATTTCCTCACCACTGTGAAGAAACATCTTGTACCGTACGATCCTGTGGAGGAGGGTGAGATGAGTCTGTGTGTCTGTAGGACCTGCTCTCTCAGTGTCTCAGGACGCAGTGTGTGTGCGCGCGCGCGCACGTGTGTGTGTGTGTGTGTGTGTGTGTGTGTGTGTGTGTGTGTGTGTGTGTGTGTGTGTGTGTGTGTGTGTGTGTGTGTGTGTGTGTGTGTGTGTGTGTGTGTGTGTGTGTGTGTGTGTGTAGAACCTGCTCTCTCAGGACGTGGTGCGGGTGTGGTTCCTGACCGTCCCTGTGTGGTCCGTGGAGATAAATATGCACCACAGCGTGAGCACACACGAGGACGTTAGTGACTACTCGTACGCTTGTAGACTCCTTGACGCACGGCTTCCTTCCTTTTGGAACACGCTGCTTGTTGCTTTTTGTCCATGTGTGAGAGCACATGTATGATTTAAGTGTGTGTGTGTGTGTGTGTGTGTGTGTGTGTGTGTGTGTGTGTGTGTGTGTGTGTGTGTGTGTGTGTGTGTGTGTGTGTGTGTGTGTGTGTGTGTGTGTGTGTGTGTGTGTGTGTGTTTGTGACAATGTTTGTGTGGAACTGGGATGCGTGTGTGTGTGTGTATGTATGTGTGTGACAGTGCGTGTGTGTGTGTGTGTGTGTGTGTGTGTGTGTGTGTGTGTGTGTGTGTGTGTGTGTGTGTGTGTGTGTGTGTCTGTGTGTGTGTGTGTGTCTGTGTCTGTGTCTGTGTCTGTGTGTGTTCCCTGCTCCAGTGTGTGTGTGTGTGTGTGGAAGGGGTGTGTGTGTGAATGTTCATACTACAAAGCATTCCTGTGCGTATTTGATGGTTTCATTATGTAACACGCTTCCTTTTGAGTCAAGTCAAGTCAAGTCAAGTAGGTTTTATTGTCAATTTCTTTACATGCACTGGTCATACAAAGAATTTGAAATTACATTTCTTGCTTTCCCATACAGACATAGACTAATCTAGGTAAGGACATAGACAGTATAGACATAGACAGTACTTATACATGGACTTAAGACAGTATGGACATAGACAGTGCTCATACAGACATTTAAAGTGCAAGACTGGACAACAGAAGACTTGTAGAGGACATACATTAAGAGGTATTGTTGTGCTTTTGTGCTTTTCCTAAAAAGTCCTTTATAGCGTTCTGACATGGTAATAGTAGCATTTTGAAGAAAAAATAAATATTAAAAAGGTCTGTCAAGTACACCAGCAGCAGTGTGTGTGTGTGTGTGTGTGTGTGTGTGTGTGTGTGTGTGTGTGTGTGTGTGTGTGTGTGTGTGTGTGTGTGTGTGTGTGTGTGTGTGTGTGTGTGTGTGTGTGTGTGTGTGTGTGTGTATGTGTTTAGTGCAGATAGAAGGTGCGGTGTGCGTCTGTGTGTGTGTTCGTGTGTCTGTGTGTGTGTGTGTGTGTGTGTGTGTGTGTGTGTGTGTGTGTGTGTGTGTGTGTGTGTGTGTGTGTGTGTGTGTGTGTGTGTGTGTGTGTGTGTGTGTGTGTGTGTGTGTGTGTGTGTGTATGTGTGTGTATGTGTGTGTATGTGTTTAGTGCAGATAGAAGGTGCGGTGTGCGTCTGTGTGTGTGTGCGTGTGTCTGTGTGTGCTTGTGTGTGTGTGTGTGTGTGTGTGTGTGTGTGTGTGTGTGTGTGTGTGTGTGTGTGTGTGTGTGTGTGTGTGTGTGTGTGTGTGTGTGTGTGTGTGTGTGCATGTTTTGAGTTAGTGCAGGTTGAAAGTTCAGTCACAAGTATAGTAGTGCAGGTGGAATGTTCAGTCGCAGATATGGTGGTGGGGGAGGGGGGGGGTTGTC
>NC_085862.1:49455179-49462679 GCF_034702125.1 Engraulis encrasicolus | reverse complement strand
TTACATTATTAATGAGAGAGGCCATTCTGTTATGTGACCTTTGTCCAGAGCAGGGCCTGTGTAAATCACCAGACAGCTGTCATTAGCTCTGCTAATCAATGCTAATGCCAGCTAATAACTTCCAGCTAGAGCTAAACATCCCTTAACGGCCACATTGTAATGCCATTGTTTGCCTCAGGCCGTGACAGGCAGTAAAGTCTAACCTATTAAACATGGCATGGCATCGAAAGTCAAGACATTTTTATTGACATTTATTTTATTGGTCTACAAGTATAGCAGAGAGAAGCTAAATGACTTCCAAGGAGGTTAACGGAATTCATCACATTCAGCAGCATTGGAAAAAAAAGAAGATGACCATTTCATGCATCGATTTCAGAGAGAAGCTAAATTCAAATATGATATATTATAGGAGGTCAATAGAATTCATCACATCTGATCCAACAGCATTGAAAAAATATGTTGATCGTTCCATGCATCGATTGGCTTCACAGCCTGACAGAGTGAAGCGCAGCCAGAGTGTGTTTGCGGCTGATTTGAAACGTAACGTAACCCGGATCGAATTACCTCAGCAGGTGCTCCTCGCGTGCTCTCCCTGGTCTATGGTTTCCTCATCAGAAATCAATGAGAGGAGAGCTACACACACACAGCACTCCAGCTGAACAAGAGGGTTTCCTGAACCCTCCGATCAAGGCCGAGCTGTCTTAGGTCATGTCTGTTGTGGATCTGCTCTGCAACAGTAGTCAGTGTTGCCAGATGAGTGTGGTCAAATCCTGCCCAAAAGGTGCTCAAAAACCGCCAGGAAGCACTAAATTCCGCCCAATTTCAATAAATTGCATTGATTTTTATGGGCATAAAACTGCTGAAAAAAAAAAACGCCAAATGGACGATTTTTCCTGTTTTTATCCGCAGCCAGCCATCCCAAGCAGCCCAATCTGGCAACACTGACAGTAGTCGATTTTATGAAACCTGAGGCAGTGTCAATAAAAATGGAGGCATGTATTATCGCATTTCTGTAATAGCGTTTTAATGCTGTAATAATAGTTCTCCAAATGTTTTGTGGTTAAGCTCCTGAATTTGAGCGTTTCCAGGGTCATTTTGCAGTCTGCAATTTAGACTTACAACTCTCTGATTTGAAGGTGCTTTATGGTGAATTATGACCAGAGGAGGTACTGCAGGCATTGAAAATCTGTTTCTGTTCAGAGAAAAAATACACACTGGTTGTCAAGTAAAGGTCTGAAGTCAGTGAACATTTGTCCTTTAATTTATTTTTCTTTCTCAATCTCTGAGGACCATTGTATGTCTCTACTCCATAGGACATGCATTTCTGACATATTACAGTACATCACCTTTTGAGTATTAATCATTTCCTTTAGTGGAATACACTGCATAACACTACAGTAGTGAAATTATAAATCACAGAGTGAGTTGCAGAGTAAAGTTGCAGTGTGTAGTAGAATGAATTCCCAGAAGCTGGTTGCCAGCGGCAGCGCGGACCACATCAGGGTCAGTGGGTGGAATGCTGAGTGTAGTGTAGTGTGGTCAGGCAGGGCAGACTGCAGACCAATGGCCTCTCGTCTCTCTGGTGCGGAGAGTGGCCGTCTAGCAAGTGCCTCTTTCTCCCACAGGCAGAGAACTGCGGAGGCTGCAGATGTGGGTGGAGTGCCGTGACCGCTGACCAGAAAAAAAGGAGAGCAAGACAGAGACAGAGTGAGAGAGAGAGGGTGGGCCGACAGAGAGAGAGAGATAGAGAGAGAGAGAGAGAGAGAGAGAGAGAGAGAATGGAGAGAGATACACAGACAGGCAGACAGACCTGGCGACAGGTAGAGACGAAAAGTAGAGAGAGAAAGAGCGAGATACAAAGGCATGAAAGAGATAGAGGTAAAGAGAGAGGGAGGGAGAGAGAGAGAGATCTATACAGAGAGAGAGAGGAGAGAGCTCCAGAGAGAGGGAGAGAGCGTCTCCATTCCTTCCCACCCATGTCAGGGCCACTGGGGGCTGGTGTGGTCCTGTGACTCTCTGCCAGCTGGGCTTGCTCGATTATGTCATGTTACAATGACCGGAGTTACAAAGACAAAGAGTTACAAAGTCGCATGTTTCTATCTTGCATCCACAATCACTGTTGACAACGTTGTTGTCATTGGGAGTAAACTTTTATATACGTGATACATACACCATACATTGGAGGGGGAAAAATGCTTTAAAGCACATGCCACATTATGTCAGAGTATACAGTATTTCTTAGAGTAAAAAGAATACAATCCGAACTAAATCAGAATGCATTCATGGTTGCATACTTGCTTTTGATTCTGCAGTGAAGTACTGTTTTTTAGATATTGTTTTTTTAATTTATGACGGCACAGTAGAAGATGGACAGGGAACGATTGGGGAGAGAGAGATGAGGAAGGGTTGGCAAATGACCTTGACCAGAATCAAACCTGGGTCTCCGGCATAGCAGCCCAGAACCCGCAATACGTAGGGCCTCAGAGAAGTACTGTTATCGGTTAAAGCAGCACTTCACAATACACCAAACATAACTCATCATTTTCACAAGAAGCTTAATTACTTCATGCATAATTATTTGTTCGCATACAGTTCATGCAATAGATGTGTTAAATCTTTACCGTAACCTGTAGCCATAGTTGAAAACTCCTCTTCCCTCCAATAAAATTAGTTGAGGTTGAGGATCATTTATTATTAATATAAATTAATTAGCATATCATCTATTTACCAGCATAGTTGTAATGGGATCATAATCATAAACAATAGCTACATATCTGCTGATGTTCACTGTGTTGTGTAAGCTGTGGTTTAAAGCTCCACCTCACTGCCATAGCGTACATGCTGTCCAAGTATACGGCTAGCAGAGCGCCAACACTTCATTCCAGCTACAGGTGTTTTTTGAATTACGTCGAGCTATTTTGACATTTTTTTCCATGCGCTAAAAGGGATAAGATGAAAACAAAAGGTGCAGTGCCAGGAAAGAAGCCCTGGGCCATAGTAGTCATGGCCGTAACTACCATTGAGGACACAGAGGTCATGTCCTCAGTATTTTTTTTCAGTAATGTAAAATGTATTTATGATGAAAATCGATATATGATCAACAATGATAAATTCAGTCTGTATACGCCATCCCCATTTATCCTCAAGGCAGTGATTAATGAAAACAAACTTAAATGTTTGACTGAATTGTTTGAAGCATTCTAAATGTACAGCATGCAGTACAGCAGGCAGTATTTGACCTTAGTATTTGAAAATGTTTGGTTACTGCCCTGATAGTAGCCTACCTCAAAGGATGAGGAACTTGATTTGACTTTCAGGGATATAAAAAGACTCCTTTCACAAGACAGGTGGGCTATTGTTTCGTCTAAGTACCATGTGTTTATCAAGTGATGTTTAAAAGTTGTTCCACAGAGTTGTGATCAAGATAAAGCACAAGATAAACACCTAAGCACAGCGTCCTATTCTGGGATTGTATCCATGTGATAAGCTGTGGTTATTGTGCTGGGAGATCAGATGTTTCAGTTAGACTGAGGGATAGCTGGAGTTGAAGGAAATGTATTGTCTTGCCTTGGTGCCTCGGTGTGTGTGTGTGTGTGTGTGTGTGTGTGTGTGTGTGTGTGTGTGTGTGTGTGTGTGTGTGTGTGTGTGTGTGTGTGTGTGTGTGTGTGTGTGTGTGTGTGTGTGTGTGTGTGTGTGTGTGTGTGTGTGTGTGTGTGTGTGTGTGTGTGTGTGTGTGTGCACGCACATTCACATTCACGTTCATGCACTGAAAAATCCTGTAAAAAATGTTAACGTGGAAATTCACTGATAAGAGAATGAAACACATATTGTGCTACTATTTTTTAATCAAAGAAAAGGGGGGGCGCACCCTGCATCAATTGTTTTCTTTATTTTTGTGCACTGACGCGTTTCGGCGTGTGCCTTCCTCAGTGTGCAACTATCATACTTGCTACTATTTTTCAACAAATCTTAGAAAGGACAGATGTGTGCAAAACAGAGATAATCTAACCACTTGGATTTACAGTACGGCAGACATCCAATTCACGATTCACTGACCGCAATCAATATCTGTTACGATGAAGTAATTAATTTTTTGTGTGTGCTGTAGTGATTCTCCTTGTTCTACTTGGGTGCAGTGTTACCGAAGTGCCCTCAGCATTTGTGGAGCATAGCTTTCATAGTGTGGTGTGTCTTCACTGCAGTGCTGAGAAAAAAATACTTGTCTTTGTTCTGTCTGAGAATACATAGGATAGCATGCAGCAAATCAGCCCAGCTTTTCCTTTTTTTGTTATTCTTTTTTTATTGTGTATGACTCATTGAGTTCACCTGGGACACAGGAGAGCAATGTTATTCTTGCTATATTGTTGAAAATTCAGTTTGTATGGATACTTTGACATTGCTGTAACATTCTATGCAGTACCACATTAGTTTGTTTTTGCAGCATTGACTTTTGAGTACACATTTCTTTTTTTATGGAGACATTATAGTTTCGAGGGAAGACATAGCTCAGCAGCACCATCTTGTGGTGTGATAGACTTGCAGCAGTGAGAGTAGGGCTGTTTCCTCGAAGGCTATCGACACACAGCACTCTTCAGGCCAGAGGCCACACATTTCAGAGACACACAAGTCTCGCAGTGCTGCTATTTTTAGATCACATGGTGTCGATACATATGACATATTACTTTACAATTCCATGTTTGTCTGCCTGAAGGCTTGCCATACAGTCTATTTGGTTCAAGTTCTGTATGACGCCAGATCAGCCTGACAACATTAGAGTCTTGCAGTATTAGGTTTTAGGACACATGATCCTGCATACTGTTCAACTCTCGTCATAGATGTTTTTACAATGGGACCCCCAGAGGTGGTCATTAACATTGCAAACATGAAATACTGCAATCATAAATCATCTAGACCTACTAGTAAATGTATGCCGTTGTTTGTGAACGAAAGAGAGCATTAATAAACAGCCAGAGATATTTCACTGCAGTTTCACTCTGCTAGTTCTGTCACAAGATGTTGGGCTTTCAAAGCAACTCAGTAGTTTTTGTTTCAGGTTTGAAGAGGAATTGCTCTTCATTCAAGTTATGGTCTGCTCTTCCAAACCTTGCGGTAGTTCAGTTAGATCTCGAGCGATTTCAGGGCCTTTCCCCTGTTCCAAATCAAAGAAGCACTAAAGCAATGTTGTAAACGTCATTTTAAAACACTACCCAGTGATGCTGTATACACATCCTAGGCATGGGCCCTCTCGCAAGCATTCTTCCTAGCCAGGGGCTTGGTGCATCATTATGGAAGGATTTGCAGTCTAATGACACAACCATGCCAGCCAGTTTATAGTTACAAATTTTGGGCCCTATCAAAGAAAAGAATGACATTTTCCTTGTAGGATCTTATGTGTACAACAAAGGCTTGTGTATTGGTTATAAACAAAGCACGAGATGGGCAAAGTCTGCTTTCTCTCCTCCCAAAGAGTCATGGAAAAAGCTTTTCCTCCCCATGTTGTTTATGGGCTGTTTTATGACGTACGGAGATGTGATTTGTGATTTATGATGGTTGTAAGTTCATTAATGAGAAATGCTAACAGACTGGACTTTACCCCCTCATTTACTACCGTTTGTTCGTAATGTTTTCCTGCAGGGCTATTGTGAGGGTGTCAGAGTTGCCATCTTATCTGTCTCTCTCGCAATCCTTATCGCTGAAAAGGAGCCTTAAGTTTATGCTGATAATGAGGGCTGATATGAACGTTATGATTATGATGATGATACTAGGGACGGGCATTGGAAATTAGCTTTTGGCTATAAATGCTATGATGCTTGCTGTTTGGTTGTTATGCAACCTACATGTTATGTATCTGTCCCTATCAAATAAACTAAACTAAACTAAACTAAACTAAACTAAACTAAACTAAACTCTCTCTCTGTGTTGTACAGGGGGCCGCGGAAAAGATGGCGCGCCCATCATCACATTCCCAGAATACTCTGCCTTCAGCGACGTGCCCGACGATGACTTCTTGAATGTCGTCACATACCTGACCAGCATTCCCAGGTGAAATGCGTCACTCTGTGGCGATAGCATCATCAGCGCCTTCTAACTGATGAGCAGATAGGACACCACTTATTTCAGTGTTGCCCATCTTCTCTCATGTCATACAATAACTCACAGACATTACAGCAGTGTCAGCATTCAATGCTTTGGTATGTTGATCAGACTGGGGAAGACTGGATCTGATTTCTCTTTAATTAAATTCGATTCTTCCTTATTCTTTCAATATTAACCCCTTAGCGCAGAGCCTATGTCATTACCTTACTGTCACCAAAACTGTAATGGCTATGTCTTAATCTGTTACTTAAGGCTCTTGGTACTTTCATAGCAATGTTGTTATGATGTAGTTGAGTATTTTGAGCAAATAGTGAATAGGCCCACCAGCGACCCCATCTGCACTAAGAGCCTACAATGGGATGCACCAATTTTTATCACACACTTTTTGAGACTGCGCCTCTCTGGAGCTTGGTTACTATATGGGGTTGCATTCATTTTGGGATAAGAGTCTTGTGGAAGTGTAACAAGTGGTAATTTCAGTAAGACATTTTGCTCTATCAGACTACACAATGAAAACACATATCTCCTTTTATCAGAAGCCCTTGTTGTTCCTCTGTCCTGCTCATTGATTTCGTATTCTCTTTTCTCTTTAACTGTTATGTCTTTCTTCGCTTTGTGCAGTTTGGATGCTGCGAGCATTGGCTTCGTCATCATCATTGATCGTCGCAGGGACAAATGGAGTTCGGTCAAGGCCTCCTTAGCCAGGATAGCGGTGAGCCACTCCACGCCTGCTGTAGTAGTAGAGTAGAGGGGCACTCTACATGCTGTCAACATTAGGTGTTATTATAATGCTATAGCAATAGCTATGCTTTTTTAAAAGGAGAACTTCTGCCAATTTCAATATGCTGTTGTTTTAATCACGCTACCCTTGACTTGTCAGTACCCGGTAATGCTGCATTTTTCAGCTCAGCCCTTTCAGAGATCTGAGCGGTTCTAATGGGGGCAGACTTTGTTTACATAAAAAAATTCTTAACTTATGCCTACTCCAAATATTATCCCAAAATGTATCACTGCTTGCTAGTTGTCTGCTGATGCGGTATAACATTTTGGATGTTATTGGGAATAAATGTAAACAAACTCTGCCCCCATTACAATGACCAGGATCTCAGAAAAGGCTGAAGAAATAAAGAATATTCTCAGGTAGTACAATAGTACTGACAAGTCCAGGGTAGTGTGAGCATTCCAACTGCATGTCGAAATTGGCAGAAGTTATCCTTTAATGCTATTCTGTCACACACAAGTCCATGAGAAGTCCAAGTCCACTCTTCTTAACTCTACTCTACTCTACTCCACTGTATCCACTCTACTCTACTCCACTCTACTCTACACCACTCTTCTCCACAACAGGGTGCATTTCCAGGTCACCTGCAGCTTGTCCTGGTCTTGAGGCCCTCCCGGCTCTTC
>NC_085862.1:49435179-49450179 GCF_034702125.1 Engraulis encrasicolus | reverse complement strand
CCTGTTGTTTCCATTACGTGGACTGTACTTCAATGAAATCATTCACACGCACAGTATTATTTTTCTATCCATCCCAAGGCAAATATCACCTATGTACTGTATGCACTTAGCTGTTCTCAGAAGTTGCTCTCTTTATGTAATGTACGGTAATGTATATGTGTGTTTGCTAAAGGTGAAAGTCTCCCTGGATGGCTTGATGGAGTCGCTGGCCGCGCTGTCGGACATCGGGGACTCTGTGGGGCGCGTGGAGCAGCTGCTGAAGGAACTGAAGGGCCTGGAGGACAAGGCTCAGGTCAGACGCCAGGAGGGGTCACCCATGCTCCCTTCCCATCTCAAGATACAGTATGAGAGAGAGAGAGAGAGAGAGAGAGAGAGAGAGAGAGAGAGAGAGAGAGAGAGAGAGAGAGAGAGAGAGAGAGAGAGAGAGAGAGAGATGAATGGATGAATGGAGAGATGAATGGAGAGATGAATGGCTTGGTGGAGAAGGCTCAGGTCAGACATCAGGAGGGTCACGTGGAGGGACGCAGATCCCGGGCGGGGGGGGGCACAGGAAAGATATGCCCCCCAGCCCTCTCATTTAGGAAAAAAACATGATTTGTCCCCTCCTTATAAAAATGCCCATAATTATTCAGTGTACACTTTATAAAGAGACCTGTTTCAAATGGCAAAGGACCTTTTTCTCTTGACGTCAGACACCTTCGATTCAATGTATTCGAAACAATAAGTTACATCTGGTGGCACAACCATAAACATACAATCCTCCATGGTTTTATACCTGAAACCAGAAGTCATTTATACTTAAAGGGGAACTTGAACTTAAAGGGGAATTTACACTTTAAAGGGGAACAGAGGGGAACTTGTTTGATGTATTTTGGAAAAAAAATACCCCTCAATCCTGACATTCGATCTGCAGCCAGGGTCACATGCTCCCATCCTGTCCCCCATCACCCTCAACACCACGTGGGGGGAGGAGGCATGCAACAAAACACTCATTGACTTCAAGCTTTATTTTATAGTCACACTTCTCCCCCGTGTGCAATTGGGGTCAGATTGGTTGTAATTGAATGTCTGTCAATATGTGCCAGACAAAGCAGACACTATTATATTACACTTAGAAACTATCAAACCAACTAACAAAAGACAATATAAACAAGAAAAGCAAAGAAAAACAAAGTTTAAGGTGCATGTGGGGGTTAGTCTTATGTATAGATATGTGTTGCTGTTGTGCTTTTTTGTAATATGGGACCATCATAGCTGAAACTCTCTCTCTCTCTCTCTCTCTCTCTCTCTCTCTCTCTCTCATTGGTACTCATAACAGGAGTTTTTGGAGAAAGCCCAACGACATGCCTCTTATGGCGACCAGCTTATCCAAAGCAACCACTATGCTGTGGACTCCATCCGGCCAAAGTGTGTGGAGCTCAGGCGCGTCCGCGACGACTACAACAATGAAGCCAAGAAGAAGCATGACATTCTGTCCAAATCACTTGAGATCCACAAGGGCATCGACAAGGTATATATTCTTCACCACCATTTGGAGATTTTTTTGCCACCTTTAATAGATAGATAGATAGATAGATAGATAGATAGATAGATAGATAGATAGATAGATAGATAGATAGATAGATAGATAGATAGATAGATAGATAGATAGATAGATAGATAGATAGATAGATAGATAGATATAGATAGCCAAACAAACCAATCAATCAATCAATCAATCAATCAATCAATCAATCAATCAATTAATTAAAACAACACTAAAATTGGTGCTGTGGCAAAGCACACTAAGAAGCTGTATTGTATATACAGGAAACATTGCCCGTGGAATCCTAGGTTTTAATCAGGCCTGGGTAATTTCCCAACTCTTCCCCATCCCTCTTTGCCACTAATTTCCTGTCTCCACCTTGACTCTGTTCGCCAAATAAAGAAAAAAAAACCCATAGTAAATATGTAAAAGAAAGGCACCTGCAAAGCAAGTATTTTCAAAGGATGTTTCCAAAATCACTTCTTTTGGTTTCACAAAAAACTAACAGAGTAAAATGCACTTCTTAGTTCACCTTCCTAGCCTCCATGTACTATAATGTCACAAAGCAAGTTCGGCCATCTCTCTGTAGTTTTGTGCAAAAAGTCACAGGCGTCAGTGACATTTCAGCAGTAGCACACAGCACACGTCAGGGCGGCACAATGACAGCCAGTGCCAGTACTGTATGGATTTTTTGGTATGTTTGTTGTTTGTTAGTGGACTATCTAAGAAACATATTCATTGCAACATATCAACCACCAATTACTAATTAATTTATGGGCATTAGTTGTCGTTGTGCCACCTACCGTCTGAGCCCCCCAACGTCTGACCCATAGAAGAATTCCCCTTCCAGCCCATAGTGGTATGGCAAAAGAGGGGGAGAAAGTTGAAACAACTTGCATAAGTACATAAGTGCATAGTACATAAGTTTGCCTTTAAGTCATACAGTTCATGTGGAAGAGAGGAAAGAATGTGTTGCCTTTATGACAGAGGAGTGAGACTTATCTCACCCGGCTGCTATTAGTGACTAGTCATCTATCTCTGCTTTAACCTTGACTTCAGCTGCCTGTCACCATGCTGACCTTTCCCCAACAGCTTCAGGCCATGATGTAAATGATTACTATACCCCACGAACAGAAACAAACCATCATTAATATTAGCTTATCAGCCGGTGAGCAGACGGAACGTCTTCTGATTGGCTGAGCAGGTGTCCATTATTCCCCGAGAACAGGACACCAGGGTAATGCTCAGAATGGTGATTTAGCCATTGTTGTTTATCCAATAGTACATTTGATTAGATGATCACGTTTCATTCTTTTGGTATCTGGAAATATGCTGGCAAAACCCTGTGAGAAAACCACCAACAGATTTGATCACATTTTTGTGTGTTCAATTGGCAATTGGCAAACATCATGACTGGCATTTTCTTGTGCTAAAGCATTGTGCAACACCTTCTAGTTGAGACATTTGTGTGCTGTGTAAGACACACTCTTGTTTTAGCAGTGAAAACTGAGGAGGATCAACATGGGGAGGAAACCCCTACATCATTTTGCAGTATAATTTGTACTATGATGATCAGTACAATAGTCTATTTTTTGTATCCTACTATTATTATTATTATTATTATTATTATTATTATTATTATTATTATATGTCTTCTATTCTTTCCCCTACATGTTAAATGTTCAATGTTAAATGCTAATTTGCTATTTATTACTCTATCACTTATTGTTACTGGTTATCACTGGTCCATCACTGTCACTCACCGATGTTAAATGCTCAGTATTCATTACTTCATCACTTTATTGGTATTAGAGCATCACTGTTACTTGTCCTGTCTTGCACTTTGATGTCAGTCTGTAAATGTCAGTCCCGTGTATGTCTATGTCCTTTCATGGTATAAGAGAGAAAACGTAATTTCAATTTCCTTGTATGACCTGTGCATATGAGGAAACTGACAATAAAAGCTGACTTGACTTAATATTGCACCATGTAGAGAGAGTAGTTGATTTGATCTGATTGATATCAACCTTTGCCTTTGCCACTTTCTTCCTTATTGTGCTTGTTCCTCTCAGCATCAGATAATGCAAAAAAGTGTTGCACAGCACACAGAACAAAACACACAAAACTGCATTCACCATTGCAAAGGCACCCCGCCCCCCCCTCTCTCAATCGACCTGTGATGACCTGTGTGTGCTGTAAAAAAAAAAGTAATTGTTCCCCAAATGTGGCAGCAGACCTAATGTGAGCAATTCTATTAAAGGGTGCGGGCCGGTAATAGGCCAGGCCTGCTAACACGCTCCTAACAGGTTACGCTGGATACTCATGACCAGTCCTGCTCTAATTTAAGGCTTATCGAATAACGTCATTATGTGTAATTGCAAGTGCATGTACTACGTATGCACAGAGCCATGTGAGGAAAAAGGACAGCTGAAGGAATCTGTTGCATGCTTGTCATTGTTTCATTGTTGTCATATTTTCTCCTGTCTGTATGTGCGCGTGCATATGTGTGTGGCTGTGTGTGTGTGTGTGTGTGTGTGTGTGTGTGTGTGTGTCTATGTGTGTGTGTGTGTGTAGGTGAACCAGTGGTGTGAGTCTGGCGTGTACCTGCTGGCGTCTCAGGCGGTGGATAAGTGTCAGTCTCAGGAGGGGGCCGAGGCTGCGCTGCAGGATATCCAGCGCTACATGGAGACGGCCGAGGAGCAGCGTCTGAGCGCGCTCAGAGACCTCTACAACCAGCACGAGCTCATGCTCTCTGACTACATCAAAGTAAATACAGGCGTACACTAAAGGCCACTCGCTGCCAAAACACAGCTCTCACAGTCACTTCCCCAAAAACTATTTCAATGGCTGTGACCCAATGCAACCCAAGTGTCATTTACTGTATTTAAGCCTAGGTTTGCCAACTCTGTCTGACAAAAAATCTGGGCATTTCAAATCCAATTAACCCTTTTGCTTGTAAACAACAACATTCTTCATTCAGTGTCTAGGGATTCTATTCCCCCTCATGAGACAGATTAAAAACTGGGTCAATCTGGTAAAACAGGGAGAGGTGGCAACACTACTTACACTCCTTTGACTGTCAGCCCTGAATATCCAGTCCATTGTTTTCTTTTCGTTTTGATTTTTTTTGTAGTTTTATGTTTCACTTCAATACTATGTTTTCTTTTCATAGACATGCAGTCCTCATAAATAGCCCATTATCTATGTCCTACAATAATACAGTATGTAGCTCAGGTCAGCAGGCGTCTATAAGCCTTTTACAAGGCAATTGGCCACCACAGGTTAGAGTTTGTACTATGTCACAGCGTATTTCCGTTAGGCACATCTGTTGTTTGTGTTTGAGGCATTGAGTATGCTAACTGGCAAAAGCGCCTCATTGAACTGGTGGACATGGAAGTATTTGAGGAGGTTCAACTTACAACCTGTTCACGTTTCTAGAAACATGAACACAGGCGTGACTGTGGAGAAACCAGTTGAGCTGGATAGACAGTCACATGTTGAGAAGAAGTACACTACAAGTATCACTTCTAAGCCACTCACATGGCACTATTACTGTATGGAGAGAGAACATTAAAATACTGTAGTTTAATTAGAGTGTTTAGGTTGTTAATTAACTAATGTGTCAGAAAATAAGTTCAAATATCAAAGATGTCCTGCAAAGTCATTTATATATATTACAATTGAAATGTAGAAAATACTATATTTTTAAACTGATTGTGTGGCATGCTTTTCATGTGACAACTGTGCATGGTAATGCCGGTATCTAAGCGACTTGGTGGCAACCCCTTCAAACCTGTTCTCTGGCCTAGGATTAAAATGTCATTCTTTTTTCCTAAACCATGGCATTTTGATTGACAATGAATTCTAACTCACAATGTAATAGAAAGGTTGGCTGAAAGCGCAGCTCATATACAGCATTCGCCCAACTATTGATATGGTGTTGTGGATTTTAAATGTTGTCCACTGCATCTGTTCTCCACCTCTGGCTAACAGACACAGATGTGTCACACAGGTGTAAATTTCAAAGGAAGGCCACACCCCTTCTCACAAACTACACCATGACAACTGCTGCTTGCCACCATAGCAGTCTAATACAAAATGTTTCAAAGCAGCCAAAAGTCCCTCCCTTTGTTTGCTAAGCTGTATCAATAGTGTGGTGTAATAACTGTCTTTCTGGAGGCTTCCCTGTGATTTGCATCCGGATTCAAAACCATGTACAGTAATTACTGAAAAGCAGGCGCTTTGTGGTTCCAAGAAGGTGCTTTGATAAGCCATTTCATTTATACTTCAAACTGTACAGTACTCCTAAAGTGTCCTTTGTGACTGTGTGTACACAGGTTAATGTTCAGAGGGCTCTGCAGAGGCTGCAGGATGTGCAGGAGATGTTTGAGAAGAGGCACGCCAGCCTGAAGAAGCTGGCAGCCAAGCAGACGCGGCCTGTGCAGCCAGTGGCCCCGAGGCCTGAATCGTCACCCAAGCGCCCCTCGCCCAAGACACCTCGGCCCCCCACCACCAGTGAGCTCAGTCTTTATTGCTAAAGAGTTGTTGACGTTTATGACACATATTGACACAACACTTCCCATAATGTGTAGGGTTTTGGTGGGAAATAAAAGCAGAACTCCCCCATTTCTCTGTCTTCTGTATTGTGAGGGATCAGCGAAAAAGCTACGTACATGTCGTTCAGTACTTCTACCTCTGCCCATGTGTTTCATGCATGCCAAGAAAACAAAACAGATTCTTGGTTACAAATGTAATTTGGGAAAGAAAGGAGGCACGTTACACATGCACATTTTGTTTTGGCCTGAAAGATGCTGTCATTATTTAGTCTTCTGTCTTAGAAGTACAATGTTTTCAAGCAAAAAATACATATCATGCAATGAAAAACACTATGGTATTAACTCCAAATTATTTTTTTCCCTCTTCTACAGCAACGAATCGAAGAACTACAGAAAACTCAAGTGTCACTAAGCAGAATGCTGAAGCTGATCTGGCTAAGCGGAAAAACATCCGTAAAGCCAAAGGTGGCATCAAGGTGAGTCATCAACACAACCCCTGTTAGCGTCCCGCTATGTGCTGTATTTTGTACAAAGGAATCTCTACGTAGCCAGCGTGAGCACATTTTCTTTTATGTTATTCAGTCTTTACCAGTGTTCCCCTCAGAACACTCGTAAGTCAATATGGGCTGGGAGTATCAGATATGTGACTACCATTATTGGAACGGCTATGTTCTGCAGTCTCATCTGAAATATGATCCCCCCCCCCAACAAACAAACAAACAAACACATTTTTTTTGTGGAACACTACTTTTGCAATGCAAAATCTTGGCCTGGACCTAGGACCAAGTCAAGCTGTTTGCCAGTGTTTGTTGTCAAAGTGCTGGGGAAAACCCTGCTCACAGTACAACCAGGTAAAAAAGTAAAGAATTTGGGACTATGCAGGAAGAAAAACTAGAAGGAAGCACGCACATGATTTTGCAGTGCACCACAGTTTCAAAGAATGCCAAGGACCAAACTGTCCTTTGTTTTGAATTCAGATTGAAGTTATGCATGAGGCCAGCCAAGGAGGTTCCAGTCACGTGCTGCTGGCTACTGAGACCGAGGAGAGCCTCTCAAACAGACGCAGGTAAGGCCCTATTGTCTGTGACATCACCCTTATGTTGCCCATGACAGCCTGGGTTAGACAATCGTCAAACAGGGTACTGCTTGTTTTGACAATGTTGCTGTACAATGTTCAAAACAGATCATATCAAGGAACTTTTATTGGGCAATAAGCATTTACCACAAGAACTACTGTATCACAAGATCAGCAGGAGGAAGCTTTAAAAACTCTTGCTCTAAAAACATTGTGCTTGTATAATTATCTTTAGGCTATTAGCATCACATTAAATTTCACATAAACTCAAGATATGTGGGTGAAAAAGTGACCCGGGTGACCATCTCCGTGACAGGAAAAATTAGGACATATTTTAGGACGGGGGGTTTGGGGGTCCTCCCCCATGAAAATTTGTGTTTCTTAGATGCAATTCCATTTTTAATGCATTTTTGTCCGGCTTAATGCTGTACCTCACGCCGGACAAGGCACTGAAAAGACGGACATCTGGACACCCTAGAAGTGACCAAGGCCATCACTAGCAGTGTCATGTAATGTCTGTAGGCACCCCACAGAGTCACAAGTTAACAGCAGTCATATCTTATCTAGGGCAGAATACTGGCCACTAATTGCAGCCTGAATATGGTAACCTAGGGTTGAGAAAGCTTTGTATGAGAGAACAATTTGGACTACTTAATGTCTGTCCACAGGATTGATAACACAACAAATTGCCAAAATGACAAAATACTATACATGCATATACACAGTATAGGTAGATGTACTGTACAGCCCATTGTTTACATTATATTTTGTCTGGAATGCACTGGCACCGATGTAGAATGCAACCACTGACATAGTGGCAATATTGAAAGTCATAGCCTGTTGGGTGCAATTTCTAGAGCTCTGGACCCCCGTTTCTCCAAAGCATAGTTGCTAACCAGTTAGCAACTTACTAGGTTTCCAATGGGGAAATTGCATTTCAACCAAGTTGTTAACTTAGTAAGCAATGATGTTGTTGAGAAATGCACGCCTGACCTACACAAGAAATCATAATATTATTACCATTACTTATTCAAAACATTACTTATCTATGGAGAAGAAACTGTTTTGACTTCTTGAAATGTGAGTTTGGTGCATCCCCTTGCTATATATTCAAAAATAAACTACTCTGCAAAAGAGAAATTACAGAAAGGGAAATTGTAGGTGAAAAGGGCATTAAGCTTTCAGTTAGCACCAGAATATTGCATACATGTATGATGACCTTCAGTGAACTCACTTGAATTCTAACAACAGCAGTTGAATATAATTTTCAGTCTTGGCATTACATACTTTAAGTTGTGTAGTTCACAAATGCACAGGACCCCCCCCCCCTAGAATTGTTATGCTGCTGGTGGGTAAAGCGAGGGGTTAGTTGCTTTGAGTCTTTGGCTGGATGCCAGCACCAGTCAGGAAAAAGATGTGGAGTGAACCTGTGGTGTTCGTGTGCCTTGCTTCGATGCCTTGTTAATATCCAGTGGTTAGCAATTCAGTCGAAAATGGATAGACATCTCTAGATAAGCAACAAACAATATGGAGAAATAAGACTTATGTGAAATTCTAGGCTCCTGTGAAGGACATAGATTTTTACACAGCAGCAATGGTTCAAGAGGTTTGTTTGGGGAATATTTGAACCATCTACCATCTCCAGCACAGTTTTGACTATTTTTTTCCTCACCGTTCACACATTTTAGAACAATGCAAATGACTCACATAGGTTTCATTTTTTTGTCTCCCAAGACCAAGTGACTCATTTAAGAGTTTTCAACATGTGCTCATGCAGTACTGTGCAGTCATATGGCAGAGCTGCCGTCATCAGCAAATGCAAAAGGGAGAAAAGGTCATGAGGTGCCATTTGGAACAACAACTAGTAATAATTCACTAATATTTATGGCCTATGGTCAACCATACCTTTGCACACTGTAGAAAAAATAATTCTGTAAAGAGAGAAGCTTCCTTTTAGAATGTATTCTATCTTCTGATTCTAGTCTATCAACCATAAATGCTGGTAATCTTTGGACAAAACAGCAGGAGGTTTAGAGCCACAGGAGACAAACCACATTTATGCAATAGATATACACAATGCAAATTTTAAGTGCCGTAACAGGCCCTTTTTTGCATGTGGGTAATGAAGACCAATTCTATTTTTGAGTAAACAAATGCCAGTTTGAATTTGGGCCTAACATATGCCAGGCTTTTTAGCTGCAGCCACAAGAAGAGGGTAAAGGCAGTGACACAGCCAACTCCTTACAGTGTCCATGTGGAATTATTTAGGGAGCAGGATGTGGGTTCTACGGAATTGTGTGATGTCTTGGAAAATGCCAGTGGCAGGAAACGTCTGCTGCTGGTTTTGGACTTAACGTTCAGGAGAGAAAGAGAGGAGAATGTGGGGTAAAGGGTAGCAGCGTGTGTGTGCTACTGCAGGGATACAATATTACTACGGCACAGATTATTACCATCAATCTGTTTTTAATGATAGCGATGGCACAAAAACCTGAAAGATACAACAAATCTAATGAGGTACGTCTCAAAAAAATGACTTCCCTTTTGAGGACTTCAGTCATCACACCAATAAGAGGGTTTTTCATCAAAGCCCCAACTACAGAGGATATCAAATTACCTGGTCCAAGGTCCAACTTAGTAAGTTTCCATAACACCAGACAGGCGCCAAGGGTGAACACATACTTGAGTACATGGCTTTAGCCTCTGATTTGTTGGGAAATGAGCTGGAAAGGAGTGTGTGTGTGTGTGTGTGTGTGTGTGTGTGCGCACGCATGACAATTAAAATAACACATTAAAAGACTATATTAAACCCCCTCCCCCCCAAACTACACTACGAGAAAGCCGCCTTACAAGCGTAGGTATTCACATAGTAAGGTTTACAGAGGAGCATGACTTTGACTGCAGTGCAGTACAGTTTTCCCATCAGCCCCGAGGAAATGTGTTTGATCTTTGGGTCGGTGGCCATGCGCCACAGATGCCGTACGTCAGCCACGTGCCCGTGCGAGGTGATCATCTTCTCATAAATGCAGGGGTGGTAGGGGGCCTTGCCCTCCCCCGAAAAGTACAAGTGCTCCTGGGGGGACACCCCCATGGCTTTGGCACAAATTCCCATGAACACGTCGTCGATGTAGAGCGACGCGTTCAGCATCAGCGAGGCCTGGTAGATTTTGGCGGCCACATCGCCGGACACCACATAGCCGGCCCCCGCGGTGTAGTCGGGGTAGGAGTGCCACTGGTACATCTCGTACGGCATGTAGTACTTGCTGTCCTTCCGGCGGATGGGTGGGGCGCCACGGTGAACGTGGCCGGCCCAGAAGTCCCGCACGCCCTCCGCCTTTAGGCCGCGCAGGTAGTGCACCAGGTTGGGCATGTGGATGAAGATGTCATCGTCCGCCGACATGAGGAAGCCCGCGTGGGCACAGTGGGCGTGCGCCCAGCGGAACTGCTGCAGGAGCTTGATTGTCAGGTTATGAAACGTGTCCATGAAGTCCTGCTGCACGAGGTCGTGATAGATCATGTCTTCCCTCCGGAGCTTCTGCTGAATACTGTGCCTTCGTAGGGGGTCTGGAAGGACCCCTAAGGCAAACACCACCCTCACGGTTACGCCCAGCTCCTCCTGAATGTAGGTCTCGTTTCCCCATGTGGAACGGATGGCCTGCCGCCTCTCCACGTTCTCTGGCGAGGACTTGACGAAGAGCAGCAGCAGCACGTCCTTGCCGTGGCACTTCCCCGGGTGGTCGAGCAGGTACGGGTACCGGCAGAAGCTCTCCGCCTCCTCAGGACTAACGCTGAAACTCTTGTTGATGAAGTCGTAGCTGTTGACCAGGTAGCGGTACGAGTAGGACTTCATGTGTCGCACCACATGGTGGTCCAGCTGCTCCCAGCACACCATCAGCACAGACAGGGCAAAGCACATGGAGATGAGTTGCAGACACTGACATTTTCTGATCCTTCTAAAGTTCATAAACATTCTGCAATACTTCTGGTCCCCCCTCCACCTCCTCAACTCTCTCTCTCGTCTCTTCTCTCGTCAAGTCCAGTACGGCGCCTTAGATGAAACACAGAAGGCACTCTGTCCGTTATTCCAAACTATGACCTGTGTACCATGTTCCATCCTATACTCCACTTCTGGGGATGCGCTCCTCAAAGAGATAGAGCTCTCCTCTCCCCAGTCTGCTGCTCTGATGTCACGCTGCCCGGGATTCGGTGTGGTCTTGGCTGCATGTTCGCTCTCTGCGTCTTCTAACATGCAGTGTCCATTAGTCCTCTGTGGAGACACAAATGTATTACATTTTAGGATTTATAGCAAATGAATATATAAGACTTAAACTATACACACATTATTCTGTAACTATGTAAACATTTGCACATTTAACAAGCATGGACACTCTGCTAGACAATACATCACACAGTTTATGGGTTGTGTTATGTCTGCTTGTAAAATGTGCACGTAGCCTTATAGTAGGCATAGGCCTACTTCAGTTCTGACCAAAACGAAATCCTCTCTCTCACACACAAACACACACACACCATAAAGGTCACCCCTAACATGTTTTTGTAAATTAGGCAAGCAAGAATTTTCAAAATAAATGTCTCCACGACAAAATTTAAAGGCACAAAACTGTGACCATTTTCCCCCCCAAAGACGGATGTTGCATTTGAAAGTCAGTAGGTCTACAAGAAAATGCCATTTTGTAGATTAGCCTTCAGTAACCTACCCAAATTAAACAAAACGCCACGGGTGTGTGCCTTGAACTGCCATTCCCAACCCAACCCTTTTACCACTGGGATAGGATATGCAGATGGTTGAAAATGGGTATAATACATTGTGCTCACAATCAAATCATACAATAACTTCTTTGTAGGGGAGACTATTACACTATACTTGTTTCTAGCTAATATAACGCCAGCTAGCAGGAGGCCTACCTGGGTGATGATTAGCTGGGTTGTAGCCTTTGGCAACCTACCGTTAACACCACTGAGCACAACAATTACCGGTATCCTCGGGAGCTACATAAATGAACGTTCTTGAAGCTTACCTTGCTCGGTTAAAACTACACTTGATAATACCGCCAATAGCCAGGACGTCAATTAATTAATACAAAAAAGACCAATTTCACTGCCAGGGTCCAGGGAAACCCCGCCTAACTCCGACCATCCAACCAGGAACTCGAACTGACTTTGGAAGGTTCTTTTGCTTCTTCCTCTGAATCCCAGACAGTGCCCATTCCAACTATCACCTGATGAGAGATGGCGAATATGCAGAATTGCACAACAGGTAGCTCCTCCTAATGTAATATTATCCACTCGACTCATTTCATCTGTTGTTCAGCTGTGTGTACATTAGTCATCATAACGGCAAAAATATTCATACTGTATATACGTAGATTCACTGGTTGCAACACGTATGGAATACGCACGGGGGAATCCATACTGCGCCAATGGGCTACTGAGTCACACCAGTCCTGTCACGCCCACTGCAGGGTCTGCAGCCTCCCAGTGATCAAGCATGTAAAATATTTAAAAACTTAAGTTTGCCTACAATTCAATCTGACAATGAACGCAGCGCCCGTTTAAATCGTGCTCACTTCTACTTGAGGCGCTATTGGTTCGCTAACTTTACATGTGCTATTTATAGTAGGCCTACCCATGGGGCTACACAGCAGATGAACACATTTCACTAAGGCAGCCATGATGCAGATGACAGATTTTGCAACTATGAAGTTGAGAAAGGGTGAGAAAATGTGACCATTTTGATAACATTATGATGTATCTTCTCCTCATCAGGAGTAAGTTCGCCAATGCTTTAGGCTTGATTAAATACCATACCACCACCATTATGCCTAAAGTGCACAGCCTAGCACATTGGGATGCAAGATCAACACAGTGGCCTATAGATTGACATGAGCCATACCTCAAAAGGTCCCTGTTCTGTTCCTCATCAGGAGTCAGTTTGCCAATGCTTTAGGCTTGATTAAATACCATACCACCATTATGCCTAAAGTGCACAGCCTAGCACATTGGGATGCAAGATCAACACAGTGGCCTATAGACTGACATGAACCATACCTCAAAAGGCCCCTGTTCCTCTAACATGAATTATATATGACTGTATGTTATGTATCGTATGTCATGGGTGGCCTATCTGTTCACCAACATTCTTTGTTGCCTCCTGGAAAAAAATGCTGTGTGTGTGTGTGTGTGTGTGTGTGTGTGTGTGTGTGTGTGTGTGTGTGTGTGTGTGTGTGTGTGTGTGTGTGTGTGTGTGTGTGTGTGTGTGTGTTTGTTTGGGGGGGGGGGGTGTTGGGCATTGAATTCAATGACTGCATGGAATTCAAGGCTTTGATTAGCAGTGCATGCTGATTCAAGTGGCGGTTTGGGAGAAGCATTCTTTATCACCTATACCCTCGAGAATGGGTTTGAAGTTGGCTACCGGCCATGTAACATAGTGTGGCGTAGGCCTATTGCATGTGTTTGCATGCCGAAGTGAAGAGTCTGCTTCCAATATTTGCAAAAGACATTTGAGTCTTTGCATAGTCTACAAATAAGTGAACCAATCCTGTTCTAATTGTATGCACACTAAAATATCTTTATTTATAAAGCAATCATTGTAATGTGGTCATACAGTGTAGTTAACTGCTACATTTGTACTGTAAGACTGCATGGATTGTCTAAATGTCCTCAAGTTAGTGTTGCATTGCATATGTTTACAGTGCCATCCAGTGAACTGCTGATGTACAACATTCACATGATTCTCTGGGGACCCAAGTCCGGGTGACCCAAATATGAAATGTGATTTATAATAAATTTAAACTGGTTTTCTGTATTGGCAGTTCTCCAAAACAACTGGGTAACAAATAAATTAGGCCTGGTTTTCGTAAGATTTCTAAATTAGCCTGTCATCGTAATAATAGTTCAGAGAAACCTCCCTAGTCCAAACATTAATCTCAAGTCTATGGTACCCAAAGACAGACATGTAGTAAGTTATGTATGAAGTGTAACAGCCATTTTGTTGCAGACACATTCTACAGATTCTAGAGAATCAGTAATCACTAACTTCACTCACTATGATTGCGTCTTTGATGCACTTTTGCACCATGATGATGACAGATGATGTGACCGTTCATATCATGTCAGTTACACTACATGATCTTCTGTTGAGCAATATACTTTAATTTTAGTTTAAGATTACTTATTTGCTTATTTGACACATGTTTTCTGGACTGAATCCCTACAGACTATGAAACACTGTCCATTGCTGTGGTCTGTCAGAGGGTGGGGTTGTGTGTGGGGGGCTGTAAGCATTAGTCTATGTGGTGTGGTAGACTAGTTGGCTGAACCTATTGTGAGTGAATGTAACTGCCAACCCAGCGTTATGTGCAATAATGGAGGGCTTTGGCGCAAACGTGCAGATAGAACTGCTGAGAGCTGTGCTAAACATTCACCGGAACAAAAAAGAATCGTCACAACAGCAAGTTTGTGTAAAGCCACAGCTTGCGACAAAGAGGCCCCCCAAAACGCCTCGCTTCGTTTTACGCTATGTCAATACATAGGCTGAATAATCAGTCTAGGGAGAGGGGGCACTCATGCTGATATGTTGGGTCCAGAAGACTGGAAACAGTCTAGTGGTCAAAGGCACCCGGATGCAAAGTAGTCATGGAGGGCCTATTTACCTTTAGCAGGTTAAAAAAAAGGCACTGACATTTTCCTTGGTGGCATCCATTTGTAAGGGGCTGTGGCTGCCCTGAACTTTGAAGCCAAACTGGCGATAATGTATCAGATCATCATAAATGACCCAAGGGAGCGATAATCAGTGGGCAATATACTGTATATTAAAGATCAGGATA
>NC_085862.1:49420179-49427679 GCF_034702125.1 Engraulis encrasicolus | reverse complement strand
GTAGAGTACAGTACAGTAAAGTGTTCCTTTATTGATCCTGAAGGAAATGAAGTTGTCTTGTTGCATACACATAATACACATACCGGTAATACATGCACATAATGGATATGGCAGATCAAGACAGGATAAGACAGATCAAACATGTTGCACACAACTGCATGCATGATACATTAAATTGATTAAACCGTATTGCACATATGGCAAAACAGTGATAAAAGGTATTGTTGGATGTTTGTTGTGAGGTGGCTGAGGTTTTAGTTGGATCTTTCTTTTTTCCACAGAAAGAAGAGCTTCAGATCTATGAGAAGTACTGCCAGAACAAGCCGCGCTCTGAAGCCCTCTGGAGACAGTGTGCAGATAGTCTCTTCTTTCAGGTCTCATTCAGTTGCTTCTCGTTGTCTCACACACATATCTCTCTATACATCTTCTCATCTTGGCTTCCGTAGTTTTAACAGTCTATTCTCTTTTCCTTATGACATCCTTCCCTTAGATCTTCCACATCGTCCTTTGTTTTTTTTGTGGATGTGTGTGTATGATAGGGTTCAAAAAGTTGATAAGTTACTGTCACTTCAGGAGTGCCAGAAGAGGTTGGATCACAAGCTGTCACTGGACGCATACCTACTGAAGCCAGTGCAGAGAATCACCAAATACCAACTCATGCTGAAGGCAAGTTTTTTGTGTGTGTTAGAGCTCATGAATGTATTCATATTTTTGAATTCTTCAAGTTTCACTTTACAGTGTGACTGACAGTGTAGTGGTCAGACTGTGGTCCATTCCTTATAAAAACAGGTTTCACAAAAAAAACGTTCCGAAGACAAAATCCCAGTTTGTTTTGCCCAATTTTATTAAACAGTTGTGGAGATTAATGAATGTTTACAGAAGGTCCAAAACAGCATCAGATTACCTGGTCTGATCTGTGCACTTACAAGTAATACAGATGATTTCACCAGCTTTACTGGTCATGCAGTTTTTAAAAAAGTAATTATTTTTAGATTGATTTTACGCACAGTTCACCTAAAACCTTGGGTAAAAATTGGTAAAGGACTTGGTAGATCACTTGGTCCTATCTATGCACTTAATCCAGATGATCATCCTAGCTTTACTGGTCATGCAGTGCAAAAAATGTCTGCATGCATTCAAAACCTTGGTAAATAAACAATTTGTAAACCCCGCTTCTTCGATACTTTAGGAGATGCTGAAATGCAGCAAGAACTCTGAGGGAACCGTGGAGCTGGAGGAGGCTTTGGCCACGATGCTGGACATCATCAAGTCTGTCAATGACTCCATGCATCAGATCGCCATCACTGGCTTTGAGGTACTGCCATCTGGGGAGGTGGTGGGGTTTTGGGAGCTGCTGCCAGTGCTGACCGAAGACAAAACACTATCATAGTCTTCATCTACTGTGATAGTAAAACATGATATGCCGAAATTATATGATTTATCAAATGGGGTGGTTGCCAGATTGGGCGTCTGTAGGTAAAAATGGGTAAAAATGGCATTTGGGTGTGTTTTTCAGCAAATGTATGGCCATAGAAATCAATAGAATTTAGTTCAAATTGGGTGGGATTTACAGTAGTGCTTCCAGGCGGGTTTTGAGCATTTTTTGGTCTGAAAATCATCAGTCTCATCTGGCAACCCTGGGTGGTGGTGGTGATGGTGAGTGGGTGTTTGTGTGCCGATTATGATGTGTGCCGATTATGATGTTTCATGACAAACGCGTGTCTTAATTTCCTCCTCAGGGCAATCTCAGTGACCTTGGCAAGCTGCTCATGCAGGGCTCGTTTAACGTGTGGACGGACCATAAAAAGGGCCACAACAAAGTGAAGGACCTGGCGCGCTTTAAGCCCATGCAGAGGCACCTCTTCCTGTACCACAAGATGCTCCTCTTCTGCAAGAAGCGGGAGGAGACCACCGAGGGTCACGAGAAGTCCCCCTCGTACAGTTTCAAGCATTCCCTCAAGGTGAGCTGAGCTCCAAAAGCCCCCTCCCTCCCTCCCAAAACGCTCTTGTTTGGACACGTTTGACTTGGTGATGGTATTTCGGTTCACTGAGAGAGCCCCAGACCCCCTTCTTTAACCCCAAGGGGATTTTTATTTTCAGAGAGAGAGAGAGAGAGAGAGAGAGAGAGAGAGAGAGAGAGAGAGAGAGAGAGAGAGAGAGAGAGAGAGAGAGAGAGAGATACAGAGAGAGAGAGAGAGAGAGAGAGATACAGAGAGTCAGAGAGTCAGAGAGACAGAAACAGAGACAGAGAGAGCTGGTTGACAGAGCGACAGGAAGCAAGGTGGAGAGAGATTAGGTACGGTTGGGAAATGACTCAGGCCAGACTAGAACCCGGATCCCCATAGGCCCTTATGTGGTCATTGGTCAGGTATGTTAGTACACCTCTTCATAAGAGTAAGAGTGTGCACATCCCACCTGTCTGAGGTCAGGTGCAGGACAGAAGGCGTATCTGATAGTGGAAAGAGTAGATGTCCGCACACTTAAGCTCCACTTTGAAAATGTATTCAGGTCATACAACGTTTCGACCCAACAAGGTCTTCATCAGGGGTCTTTCCACAATGTTAGTACACTTCACCACAGCATTTATTTCTAAACAAATCAAGGTATAGTGAGCAGCTTCATGTCAGTAAATGTGCTGTGTACAAGAAAGTGAGGCTTTCCACATCAGTTTGAAAGATGCTTCCTCAAACCACACAGTGATGGACACATTTTATATTTAGGAGCGTGTTCTTTTCCAAAAGTGTCCGTTTACTCTCTCAAAACGCTGTTGTTGAGTGAGTGGGTGTAAGGCCAGAACAGAAGACTGTTTTACTGTGTGGGCGAACTTTAAGTGAGATGTCAAGCTACAGCGTATTATATATATACCGTATGCTGCTTCTATATGGAATCAGTACGGCAGTCAGTGAGGAATTGATCTAAGCTTTCAAACCCATTATTTAGATCAAGCATTTTGGAAGGAAAAACTCTTAACTTTAACCCATTTTAGCCTGATGACAAATATTGTTTGACCTTTGGTGCCTGGAGACACATATACGCTGCATTCAGGCTCTTGAGATTTTACCTTTTTTAAATAAATATGTGGGTATGTTACAGCTGAATGAACACATTCTAATGCAATATGAGGGTCTTATTTCATGTTTTTATGTGTGTTAGAGGCTAAGATATTTATGTTTTTATAGGCTGAGGGCAACTTTTCCAACAAGTGCTTAGGCATTCAGCAGGCTTTTTTTGGAGGTGCTTTAGGCATCAATGGGTTAATTTATCACCATCTGAGGTTGATGTTACATTTGTGTGCTGCTGTGTTTTGTGCCGTAAATGGCTCATGCAAAAGGTCTTGGGGTAAAATAATGCGCCCAGGAGTTACATTACAACTCAGCTGCTTTTGCATCTGCTTTGAAAATGGAGCCACAGAAAACCGTATTTACAAGGCAAATGCCCTCCCCCATTGATTGAGGCGTGATGGGAGGCCTGAGAGTAGGTTATTGCACAGTGTGTGGGGAAATGTGGGGTAGTTTGTTGCTATTGTCACGTCGCATGCGTCATGACTGCTCTGGTTGTTAACTGGCAGTAGTGTGTCAGACTTATAGGAACAGTACACCATTTTGGAAATATTGCTTATTTTAAACCTTACTCCAGTTGGTGTCATTCCGTTTCTGCTGGTACCATACGGTTCAAGGATGCATGCTAAGTAGTAATATCAGTAGACTTGATAGAATATGAAAGATAGAATGGCTGGAAGATGAGGATAAAGACCAAACTCAGGCATTTACATCAAGGGGAGGTGTAAAATGAGCAACATGACCAAAAAAAATTGTAGAATATTCCTTTAGAGACTGATGCCTCTTGTGTTATTCGTACTGAGTACATCCGAATACAAACAAAAAATCCCTTTCATTTCTGGAGCATGCTTCAGTTGGGGATCAAATGTGCTTGTAATGACGAGGAAGAAGTGTTGAGTCTGTCAAGGACCAGACGTGTGTTTATAAACAGAAGGTCTGATTGTCTACACACATAAATTGTGTCCTTGTTTAGAAGGAACATGTGGTTGAAATGACTTAATGTTTTAACAGAACAGGAGACTTAATGCCATTTTAATGACATGAGTTATGCAGAGATGCGCACTATGACCAGATGAGCACAGGATTGTAAATACCTTCCTACTATTGAGTTTAAACATTGTATAGATTTGACATAGATTGATGCAGAGTTGCTCCTGAATGAATATTTACTAATATATGACATTATGAGGATTAAGTTTCAAAACCATTAATGTAATGACTATTATAGAGTTTCCTCTTATGATAAGAAGCGATACTTGAACCTAGCACTCTATTTGAATGTTGTGGCCTCAAACACAATTTCATGCTAAACATTAGTTTCACATCTTGTGCGATATGTCTACTTATGCCACTGGATGACAAGCCTTTAGAGCAGGGGTGAGGAACTTATGTCTCAAGGTCTTACCTAGGCCCTGACATAATTTTATGGTTAAGCAGTTTCACATGAAATATGACATGTTTTGTATAGAAATGATAGAAATTACATTTGCAATGGAATTAAGTTATATTTTAAGGGGACCTAGTGAAGGTGGGGTCTGTTGTAAAAGTGGCTGCCTTCAATATAGGCCTAAAGTGCAGGGGGAAATCCTGGTTTGTGTTCATAGTACGGCCCTTGCAGGGCTTAATACAATTTGAAACGGCCCTCGAATGAAAATGCTTCCCCACCCTTGCTTAACTCAAGTGAGGCAATCCTTGTTATTTACATTCTTTCTTTCTTTCATTTTTTGGGTTGTTTTCTACAACACGTTTTCTACAAAATGACCAGATCAGTTGCTGTGCTGATGCACAGTCGCTTGTACAGACCGTAGCTGTGGATCATCACATCAAAATAATACTGTGCAGCCAATATATTGCATTCCGTATGTGAAAGCTAGAATAACCAGTATGATGTGCTATTTATCCCCAAAGTGCTTTACTGTAAACATCTGTTGACATGTAATTGAACATTTTGACTTTGAAAAATATGTATGTTTTAATAACCATACAATGTGGACGTCAATTTCTTCGATGAAGGCTAAATGTCACCAACCCTTGCACCAACCCTTGAGCACTAAAGTATGGGAGAGGGCAATTTCATAATTCTTCTGTGATAATTCAAGAAAGCTAATGGCAACCCAGGCTCTTGTTTAAACCCTCACGTCTTGAATCATTACACAGGAAGCCACTGCTGTTGGTCATCTGAAGGTTGTGACATCAGACCATTTATTTCCTTTATTTTTACCGTTCTTTTTGAATAAATTCCTCTTTTCTCAAAGGATGGCTCTGACCAATGTGACCACAGCATCTACTGAAGAGTAGAGTAGAGTAGAGTAGAGTAGAGTAGAGTAGAGTAGAGTAGTGTAGAGTACTTCATTAACTTAATTGATCCCAGAGGGGAAATTCAGGTGTCAAGTAGCTTGCATAAATACACATAATGCCCACATGGACATTTAAAGACACATATAACACAGGTAATAGTCAGGGAGGGGGAAAGAAATAAAAATAAAAATAAAGACAAAATAAAAAGGCAATGTGCAAAAAACATATTCTCTGTAGACAAATGTGCAAAAAACATACTCTGAGAGATGAGTTAGCATCAGGCAGGCAGTTGAAAGTGATTACGCTTTTGTTTTTGTTTTTTTTAACCCTGGGCTCCCGATGTTGTTTTTTGGATACCATGTGTTCTGTTTCCACTCTTCAGGCTTTGAATTCCTGACCCGTTCCAGTTCACACATGTGGAATCATTTGAACCTCTTTGTTTTGCCACTTCTGTTCTGAGATCATGTGTTGGGAATCAATCTTTTTGGAAACTAATAGAATAGTCACAGGAAAGTCTCACACAGTCTTGACGGAATTTTATATATGTGAAAGAAACCTCCACATTTTTGTTCAATTTGTCCTGTGTTGATATCTAGAACACCCGAACCACAGATATCATGCCAGTTTGTAGATAAGCAGTAGAGGAATGCCTTATTTACACATACTCTAAGAGACTTTTGCCACTTTTGTGATGTTGAGCAAATAGTTGAAGAAAGTAAGGCCCACTCCCTGTTTCCTTTTGAAGTGTGTTTCAAGATGGTGCTCATATCTGATCTCACAATGACTGTGTTCAGACTGTCCTTGTTTCGGTAACAGTTTTTGATGTGCTAACTCTTTTTTTGCTGCTTTTTCCATAGATGAGTTCTGTTGGAATCACAGAGAATGTGAAAGGTGACATTAAGAAGTTTGAGGTGTGGTACAATGGACGGGAAGAAGTCTACATCATTCAGGTGGGTTGGAGTGCCCATACGGGAAAAGATATGCAGAATAAAACTCATAACGTGCTTCATATATGAACTATACAATTAAAATAATTATAAAAAAAAATAGTTGAGATACAAGGTTTCTCCCGAACAGCGACAATATGCATGTGTGGGCAGTCTTCTGCGATTGCTACAGGTCACAGATTCAACTTTTACGCTGATATTGCAGTAGTGGACATTACAAAAGAGTGGCAGTTATGAGGACATATACGTACGCTAGCAACATCCTCACCCACCTCTTCCTGTTGCTATGAGGCTAACACACATGGAACTTGAAAAAGCATGAGGAAGTTCACACTACCTCCACTTCCTCCTTTGGCAGAACTGGCAAAACTTTTTCATCTTTTTCCTTTGTTGTGGGCCCCTCCGGGCTGTAGTTGGAAACAGCAGACGCACAATGTTTTAATTCATTATGTGGTATTGCGGCCCATTCATACCCTATAGTACGTTTGGTACGTAATTCTGTTCGTACGTGCTAACCCTCCACATTCCTTTTGTCATTTGTTATTCCTTTTGTCATCATGTACTCTCATTGGTTAGCATGCACGTGTGAGACATTCCAACATATACCATCTCACATGTAGCGTATGAATCGGGCTTAAAGCATGTTGTCAGTAAGAGGCAAGAATGAATCATGTCCACATCATCAAATCAGAAGAGATGGGCCCAGATTATCTATGAGCGATAACACAGGAATGCTCATCCATCCAGTCTTGTACATTCATTTTTGACAGCTAACTGGTTTGGCGAAAAAGCGAACTTGTTTATATTTTAAATCACACCTTTTCAAATGTATTTTTTTGTTGTTGTGGCTGATGCATAGACTCTCTGTGTTGGGCTGGGTTTCAGGGCCAAGGGGGAATTGTCTGCAAAATGTTATACCTACAGTTCACCACTGGAGGGCAGTGTTGGTTTGTGAAGAGGTGGGTGGGTGACATGAGCAAAGTGCTGTCATAGGAGTGCATCGTAATGTGTGTGTTTGTGTGTGTGTGTGTGTGTGTGTGTGTGTGTGTGTGTGTGTGTGTGTGTGTGTGTGTGTGTGTGTGTGTGTGTGTGTGTGTGCGCGCGCGTGTGTGTGCGTCTGTGCGTGTGTGTGTTTTGGTGTGTGCGTGTGTTTTGGTGTGGTGTCATTCCAGGCCCCCTCCATGGATGTGAAGAGC